>NW_014557272.1:1317271-1403308 GCF_001313825.1 Dinoponera quadriceps | reverse complement strand
CGTGGTTGGTTAGGTTATGTTTCACAATACGTCGTATGTCGCTGTCGGATGCTAGAATGTAATCAATGGTCCAATGAAGAGAACTCGCTTTCGGGAAATGAATTCTCTCATTGAACCTTCGGCTGCGCCCCGGCGTACGGCATATTGCAGAATAGGCCAAATCTTACTGTCTACTATAATCCATGATTGAAGGTCTTTGATGCGTGGTCTGCAATGAGCAATAGGAATATGAAAAGTATGAATAAGAAATTGACCAATCATAGTCAATTATTTTCCTTACATTCGAATATGATTGGTTATTTTCTTATTCTTATTTCTTATGAACATATTCCTATTGCCCATTGTAGACAACGCTTTAAGACGTAAGCAGTAAGCAAATTAAAAAGTTCTCATTGAAACAACAAGCCTTAAGTTGTTTTACAATACACCGTATGTCGGATGTCGGAAACAGCCGAGAATCCAATGAGATAATTTATTTTTCGAGAATGAATTCTCATCATTGGACCATCGATTGTGTCCCGGCATCCGACAGCGACGTACGATATATTGCAGAACAGGCTTAAGGAAGAAACCTCTTTTATCGGGTGAAAAAAATCGATATTTTGGAAATAGTCTTAATCGATTGTTAAATTATTCAAGAATATTCCCTGAAAATTTCAAGTCGATATCTGCAGTATTTACGAAGTTACGAAATTAAAGCGGACGGTTCGGGTGACGAGTTCAGACGGGCTTAGCGACCCTCGGGCGGTCGCGTTTACATCTGCGTTCTCGGAGCGTGTTTATACCTTCGTTTGAAAAGTCTGTTGGTAAAAATTTTATCTGTTTTTCCTTTCAAACTTGTTTTGACCTACGATCAGTTCGCTTTCGTCTCTTGTTGAGTGAATACGTAGCTGAATGCAGCATGACTTCGTATCCGAAAGCGACACGCGGACAGTCCAAACGTTCATCGAGGCCTCGAAAAAAGAAATCTCCTTGGAGTATAGATGAAGAAAAAGAAGCCAAAGAAGAGGAAATTAGTAATACGAGTGCTTCGAGTATAAAACTAAGTAGTGCTAATGTTTTTGACGGAGAAGTGAATAGGGATCATCTGTATAAAATTATAAATTTTCTAAGCGTTTTTTAAACGCTCGCGCAACTGCTTATATGTCGAAAGTGCTTGAAAAATGTCGAATTTAGAAAATGGGGAATTCGTGGTTTCGGTTTTAAGATAGTTGTGTTGTGTTCTTGTGGCTCTACACAGATTGATTGTGGAAGTTGACCAACCAATCAATATATTTCTGTAGATTTATGTACGAGGTGTGACAATTTGATTCCCGGAATGGCCGTGTGGTGTCACCCGTGATCTAATTATATCGAAATCATACTAGGATTCGTGTTTGAACATGTTTAATCTAACGGGTGTATTTCAAGCTGATAGAGCTAATTGTTAGTTAGCTATTGAGAAGATAATAAATATTCGCGTGTACACTTTGGGTGATCGTAAAAATGGTTCATTGAAACTTAGAGCAATGTATTAATATCAGATTTTGAGACAAAATCAGCAATGTGTTACGGAAACGTTACAATTGTTACAAATGGCATATAGTGAAGATGTTATGTAAAAGTCGAGTATGTTGAGTGGCATAAGAGATTCAAAGATGGGCGAGAAGATATGACAATTGAACCCAAAAGCGGACAGCCAGAAACAACAATGACAGACGCTAATATTAACAGAGTGCGAGATGCAATACGGTCCGACAGACGATTAAATGTGAGATTGATAGCTGAAGAATTGCAGATTAATCAAGAAACAGTTAGACTAATTTTAACTAAAAAATTGGGTATGAGAAAGATTTCTGCGATGTTTGTGCCTCGGATCTTGACGGATGAACAGAAACAGCGTCGGCTTGATGTCGCGACTGATCTTTCTTCAAGTGTGCATCTGTTTCCGAGAGTAATTACGGATGATGAAACATTTTAAAGGTGCATTCCGGGAATTAAATTATCACACCTCTTATTCTAAAACATATATAAGTTTTCGAACGTAACCCTATAGTAGACCAGGATTTAAGCGACACACGATGCTTGTTTTCGTGCTGGATTGTTTGCTGGATGGAAACACCACGTTCCGATTGGTATGTTCCCATCCATTTTCGGAGATGCACCAATTAGAACGCGGTATTTTTTCCATCCGATAAGCGATCCAGCGCGAAAACAAGTCGTGTGCCGCTGTCTTAAGATTAAGTTTACAATAGTTACAATATAAAAGTTTTAAGTCTTAAGGAATCGATCAATCACAATAAATTATTCTTCTATAATTCGATTGTGATTGGTCAATTTCTTAAAATTAGGGTTAAAGCACCTATTGTAGATTAGGACTTAAAGACATCTCACATGGTTTGTCGAAAAAGTTTCGAGACTGATTTTTTTCTTAAACGTACAAGTAGCGCTATCTCTCGGACACCTACGGGACTTTTTAGGGCTAACCTCGCTACTTGTAAAATCTGTTTCACGTCGTCACTGCAATATATTTGTGGGAATGGTGGTTATGCATTTTTTTTTTGTGAGATTGTTACGCTCGTCATAATCGCCGTAATGGAGCAACGCGCTGCTCTCAAATTTTGTTTTAAAATTCAAAAAACGCCAACCGAGGCCTATAGTATGATGAAACAAGTGTACGGTAAAGACTGTATGTCACGTCCGCGTGTGTTCGAGTGGTACAAACGTTTCCGTGAAGGTAGGGAATCGTTGGAAGATAAGCCAAGATCGGGCCGTCCTTCCACAAGCATCACCGACGCGAATATCGAACTAGTTCGCTCTCTTCTCAACTTGGATCGTTCTTGCACATGTCGCATGATAGCTGAGGAACTGAAAATCAGTAAAGATTCGGTTCACATAATTATCCGTGAAAATTTAAACAGACGAAAGATGTGCGGGAAATTCGTCCCTCACTTGCTGACGCATGGGCAACGAGAGCAGCGAATTCAAGCTTCTCAAGATTTGATCGACATGACTAACGAGGACGAATCATTTCTTCAGCGAATAATTACGGGCAACGAATCGTGGTGTTATGAATATGAACCGAAGACAGAACGGCAGAGTGCTGCGTGTTTGACCGCGGAAGAAACAATACCGAAAAAAGTGAGAACAACAAAGTCCAAGATAAAGACGATGTTGATTGCTTTCTTTGACGCAGATGGCTTGATTCACCATGAATTTGTCCCTCCCAGCACCACAGTCACTACTGAGTACTATATAGAGGTGCTCGAACGTCTTCTGACACAAATCAGACGCATTCGTCCGCAGCTTTACGCTGAACAGAACTTTTTCCTGTTGCACGATAACACACCAACGCATACCGCGACAATCGTGGGCCAGTTTTTAGTTCGTAAACAGGTGCCGGCATTTCAATACCCCCCGTACTCGCCAGATTTGACCCCGGCAGACTTCTTTTTATTCCCGAAATTAATGATGCAAATGAAGAGAGGGCGATTTGACGAGAACTTAGATATCCAGACGAATCTGACAAGGGAATTAAAGGCCATCCCCAAGGAAGATTACTATAATAGTTTTCAGCAGTTGAAAGAACGTTCGCAACGTTGCATTGACATTGGAGGAGACTATGTTGAACATTGTAATTAATCCCTTGACATACAAATTAAATGGAATTTAATGCGACCAAAAATACTATTTAATTCCGATCAACTGAACAGTTACGTGAAAGCTGAGAAAGAGTACATTTTATTTTGAAATTTGGATTTTTATTATTTAATTTATTTTTCGGCGTCTGCCGAAAAAAGCGCTTGATGAGTCAGACTCGTCAAAGTCTACAGTGGCCCATGAAATGAATGACGAGTCAGACTCGTCATTGTATGTCAAGGGGTTAATAGAATTTTATATATCTTGATTTTTTGATTCTTCATAATGTCAGTCTTGAAGCTTTTTAGACAAATCATGTATGACAGTATTCAATTCTTTTTCTCGTCATTCTTATAATATTAATTTATTTTCACTTGCTTCAGCTATAGCATTGAATGTGACCACTAAGGGTGAAAGTGTGATACTCTGTGAATATTTCCTAAATGATAATAACGAAATATTTTATTTAATGACTCGACACATTTCATATTTTGAACACATGTATATTCAATGTAGAATGACAATACTCAATTCTCTCCTGTTATTCCTATAATATTAATTTATTTTACTCACATATTTCAGTCAAACCATTGATGACCTCTGAAACCATGACGAAATCATCGACAAAGAAACGTATGATAAACAAGGGAAAATTAAATAAATATGGAAAGCAAAATGAAAACACACCAGCTGAACAATTAGAAAATTACAGCCATTATTCTAGGAGTAAATCAACAGGACCAACAGTAACAGTCAAGGCAAGTTGTAATTATAATTATTCTAATAATTATTCGTAACATTTTATAAATGAATGTTTAAAAATTACTTATGTCATGAGATATTTATTTAGACTGAAAATAATGGCGTTGACGAAATTGATAAAAACTGGGAAATGGAAAATGATACGACTGAAATAGACATAGCAGATGTACTTATAAAATCAGAAGAAATATTCATTAAAATGGAATATCCAGAAAGATTATCACCAAAGGATGAAAAGAAAGAAAATAAGAGAAAGAAAAAAAGAAAGGAGAATCAGTGTGCAGAAAGCAAAGGTTCAACAATAATGGAAAGTGTAAGTAGGATGAATAGATCAATTTTTATTATTAGCAATAACAAAATCTCTCTCTCTCTCTCTCTCTCTCTCTGTGTGTGTAATTTCATAATGTTTATTGTAGGATATCTCTGTAAAGAAAAAAAGAGTAGAAATAGATCAAGATCCAAAAGATGAAAAGAAAAAAAATAAGGGGAAGGAAAGGAAAAAGGAGAAGCAGTGTGCAGAAAGCAAAGATTCGACAATAATGGAAGATGTAAGTAGGATGAATAGATTTATTTTTATTATTAGACAATAACAAAATCTGTGTGTGTGTGTGTGTCGCGCGCGCTAATTTTTTATAATGTTTACGCATTGCAGGAAATTTTTATAAAGGAAGAAAGAGAAGAAATAGACCAAGAATCTGGATCTAACTGAGAATTTATGTTACAAAAGAAATTTTTATTTTAGAATAAAAATTTGTATATTATTACACCCAACCGGTTTTCAGTACCCAAACATTTTGTTGCATTTTACCTCAGTTTAACCATAAGATTTAATATGATATAATTATTAACCTTTGTATATGTGTTCAACTTTGTGTAAATGTGTAATTATTAATCTTTTCACAAAGGCTATATCAGATGTATGGCTACAGCACTGATGAATATATATAGTGAAATTAATAGGATAATTGACATCTGCTACTTCATATTGATATTTCGCAGATATTTTATCAAATAATGACAGCATTCTCAACGGTATCGTCTATGTATTGTATGGATGCCATTAAAATAAGTGAAGTCATTGTTCCATGAAAAATTTCCTAACTTTTAGTGTACTTTTAATGACTTTTAATAACTTCTAATGTATGATATAGAATATAGATGTGCATATTATATATTAATTTGTACAAAAAATTATCGCTATAAAGATATAATTATAATATTATATTTTAGTGTTATTACACAAATTCCACGTGTATCAATTACAATTGATTAACACTTTTTATACAATATTGAATGTTGACATTAATTACACATATTTAATTATACGAAGTCTATTTTATATTTTATTTTATGTTATATCATATTATATCATATACATAATATGCGTGATACTTAGTGTAATAACGCTCACATTACATCGACATTTCAATAAAGTTACGGTAACTTTAAATTATAAAATGGTAACATTCTACGGAAATTAATAAATCTGTCATTAACCTCCTAGTAACATGAAAATATTCGTCTAAACTTATTTTATTAACATTCCAGCAACGTTGAGCGTAACGGTATATTAATACTCACATATTAAATCATCAACAAAGAAACGTATCATAAACAAGGGGAAATTAGATAAGTATGGAAAGCCAACTGAAAACACACCGGTTGAGTGGTTAGAAAGCTGTACTTATTATTCCGAAAATAAATCAACAGAATGAACGGTAACAATTAAGGCAAGTTGTAATTATAATTACGTAGTAAGTTCCAAAAGTTTCCGGCCTAACATACAAAATATGTGCCAATTTTAATATGCCGTTCGTGACACATAGTGCCATCTGTGGAGAATATAGTGCACCAGTTTTAACTCTTGTGTTAGTCGGTTGGAGACAGTGTTGAGATAAGTTGTCGCACGTGCTGTGGCTAAAATGTCGAAAATAGAGTACCGCGCTGTAATAAAGTTTTTGACCAAAGAAGGATTTTCCCCAAGTATAATTAAAGAGCGATTGGATGGTGTTTATGGAGAAGCTTCTCCGTCATATTCAACCGTAAAAGAATGGGCTAAACAGTTTCGCCTAGGAAGAGAGTCCATTAAAGATGATCCTCGCAAAGGTCTGCCAGTGGAAGTAATGACGGAGCAAAATATGTCTCTTGTCGAGGAGGAATTGCTCAATGACGAACAGTTGAAGTTGAGGGAAATTTCAGCAAAGTTGGGACTTTCTAAATCAACCGTTTTTCGAATTATTCACGAGAAGCTTCTTACAAAAAAGGTCAGTGCAAGATGAGTGCCCCTACTTCTCCTTGTAGTTCAAAAGGAACAACGTGTGATCTGTACCCGACAGTTTTTAGAGCTTTGTGAAGGGAATCAAAAAGAAGTTTTGGAATTTATTGTTACCGGGGATGAAACTATAATACTTTATTATGATCCTCTTTCTAACTTCAGATTATATTTTCAAGGGCATAGAAACATTAATTCAAAGACATGGAAAATGTACTGAAGTAAAGGGAGATTATGTTGAAAAGTAATACTGTTGTTTTTTTTCTATTCACTTATAAGAATTAGTCAGGAACTTTTAGAACTTATTACGTATTCTAACAATTATTCATAATATTTCGCAAATTAATGTTTAAAGGTTATTTATTTATATCATGAGTTATTTATTTAGACTGAAAATAACAACATTGACAAAGTTGATAACAAGCGGAAAAGGGAAAGTGATACAATAGACATAGCAGATGTACTTGTAAAATCAGAAGAAATAATAATTAAAATGGAATATCCAGAAACATTATCACCAAAAGATGAAAAGAAAGAAAATAAGAGAAAGAAGAAAAGAAAGGAAAAGCTGTGTGCAGAAAACAAAGGTTCGACAATAATGGAAAGTGTAAGTAGAATGATTAGATCAATTTTTATTATTAGACAATGACAAAATCCTATACAGGGTGGCCCACATAAAGTATTACAGTCCAAAAGCTTTAGAAATATTTGCCGTATTAAAAAATTGTTCATGAGAAAGTTTTATATATTCAAGGGATCTTCCTAACTATGCAAATCAAAATTTCCTCCTGCTTCCTCTTGAAAGGGGTGAGGGGTAACTTTATAATTTCAAATAAAACCTCAAATGAAACCCACAAAATATTACATATTTGTGTTCTGCAGGAAAAACAAGTAAATCTTATCTGGAATATTTCTTTGAAAAATCCTTTTTTCAAAAGTTATAAATATTTAAATATTTCTCTTTGCATAATCGGTGGTAATTCTCCAAGAAGTCTTTGTTTTTGTTATAGAAATATTGAGACCTAAGATCCGAGATAAAATATAAACACACGTAGTATACGTAATAAACGTGCACTCGGAGATAAGCACATATTCATTTAGTCAATTCTAAGCCTATTCTCATGCAATTAATTTCGAAAAGCATGGCTCGATTTGATGTGGAAGTTGATATGTTGCTAATTTTGGGAAAATGTGAGAAATATTCTCGACATGCAACACAGCTATTTTTTGAACGTTATGATATTACAAAATCGCACATGACATTTGTTCGTCTGGAGAAGCGTTTACGTGTTCATGGTCAACTAAGTGCAATTAAAAGACAAAAAGTAAATCCAGTAACTAATTATGGTAACACTGTCAACATTTTCGCGGCAATTCAATCCGAATTAGTAAACACATCTGGAATTACACGATCTTCAATACAGCGAATTTTGAAGAAAACAAAATTCTGAATGGTCGACAGTTCGAAGATTTAATAAAGTAAAAAAAAAACAAAAAACTATGAAGTGTTTTATTTAATTTATGGTTTTATTATTAGCTTGAATGCATTCTACTTTAAAGTTTAAATGTTTATAACTTTTGATAGAAGCATTTTTCAAAGAAATTTTTCAAATAATGTTTACTTGTTTCTTTCCTATAGAATCCAAATATGTAACATCTTAGAAAATTCTATTTGAAATTACGAAGATACCTCAGCCCACCTTCAAGAGGGAGTGGGGGAGAACTTTGGTTTATATATTAGTAATACAAATAAGTTTCCGCCGTTTTCAAAAGATGGCTCCACCGACAAGATTACTTTGAAATCGTCAGATGTAAAACATCATATAGAAAGTTTGAACACCTGGCAACAACATAACCTTAAAATACTATTGACTTTGCATTGGCAGTATACATTTTTTCGTTCGAAAATGTCGAGTTTTGTACCGAATAAGCGTCATTTGCGGGAAGTTTTGATTTATTTCTTTCATTTAAAGAAATCTGCAGCTGAGGCGCATCGATCGCTTGTAGAAGTTTACGGTGATGCTGCTTTAAGTGAGAGAAGTTGTCGTGAGTGGTTTCAAAAATTTAAAAACGGTGAGTTTGACGTGGAAGATAAAGAACGCGAAGGAAGGCCAGTAAAGTTTGAAGACGCTGAGTTAGAGGCATTATTGGACCAAGACTCATGCCAAACTCAAGAGCAGCTCGCCGAAAACTTGGGAGTGACTCAACAAGCAATTTCAAACCGTCTTAAGACCATTGGTATGGTACAAAAGCAAGGAAATTGGGTTCCACATGAACTCAAACCCCGAGACCCAATAGTTAGAAAGATCCCTCGAATACGTGAAACTTTCTCAACAAACTTTTCTGAGCAACTTTTTGATACGACAAATATTTTTAGTTTTTGAATTGTTTAGAGTTTTTATGTTTATGTGGGCCACTCTATATGTATGTATGTGTGTATATATACATATGTACATAATTTTACAATGTTTACACATTGCAGGATATCTCTGTAAAAGAAGAAAGAGAAGAAATAGATGAAGAACCAAAAGATGAAAAGAAAGAAAATAAGGGAAAGGAAAGAAGAAAGGACAAACAGTGTGCAGAAAGTAAAGATTTGACAATGATAAATGTAAACAGAATGATTAGATCAATTTTAATACTAGACAATGACAAAATCTATATATATATATATATATGTAATTTTATAATTTTATGCATTGCAGGATATTTGTATAAAGAAAGAAAAAGATGAAATAGATGAAGAATTTGGACTGAGCTGAGAATTTATATTACAAAAAGAAATTTTTATTTTTAAGTGAAAATATGTATATTAATATATCCAACCGGTTTTTAATATTCAAACATTTTGTTAGGTATTTTACCCCAATTTAACCATAAAATTTAATATGACCTACGTAAAATGTGTAATTATTAAGTTTTTCCCTACGGTTACGTTAGATGTACGGCTACATTAATATAAGTCGAATAAAAATTACAATCGATTATTCTCTTCACATTCAATCGTGACTGGTCAATTTCTTAACCCTTTGAGCGCTGAGTTGCCAGACGTTAAGCGTGCGCCATGGACCGCCCACTCCGCACGAGGCATCTCACCGTGGACTGCCCAATCCGTAAGACAGCTCACCGTGGACTACGTACTTTTTACGAAAGAGCGCACGTTGAGCAGACGTTGTCGGCGTTAAGCGTACGCCGTGGACTGCCCACTCCGTACGAAAAAATAAATAAAATAAATTATTATGTGGGTTCATAACCTAAACTGAATGGTTGCGTGAGAACGCATATGTGGGTTCATAGCCAAAAACGAATGGTTATGCGAAAACGCATATGTGGGTTCATAGCCAAAAACGAATGGTTGTGTGAGAACCCATATATGGGTTCATAGCGGTCAAAGGGTTAAGGCTTAAAGCATTTATCGTACACTGGAACTTAAGCGGGGTCTACAATGAGAATTTAAGCTCTAAGCCTTAAGAAATTAACCAATCACAATTGATTATTCTTTTATAATTCGATTGTGATTGTTCAATTTCTTAAGGCTTAGGGCTTGAGGCACCTATTGTAGACGGACTAAGGCTGGTATTCATAGTTGGATCTTATATTTGAGACCGACTTAAGTTCATCTTCAGATGCTTCGTAGCCAATGATGTCAACCATCAAGAATCTGAAGATAAATTTAAGACATTCTTGTATGTAAGATCCGTCTATAAGTATCGGCCTTAGGCAACCAACCACGACTTAACACGTTCATTGCCAATCACGCGATGGTCGTGTGATGCGAGTTCTCACCAAACGGCCGATCACGCGTTATCGCGTTATAGATATTCAGAGTACATAAATCCTATGTACATAATAATAAAAGCATATAAATAATATATTAACTTACTTTGAGCACAATAAAAACTAAATTAAAAAATTTTAAAAATACGAAATTCCAATTTTCAGCTTGGCAATGAACGTGTTAAGCCCGTATCAGACTACTGATTGGAGATTGAGATTGAATTAAAATTCGACCAATCAGTGCAAAGTTAACTGAATTCAAATTTAGTGAAATTTAGTGAACTTTGCACTGATTGGTCAAATTTCAATTCATTTTCAATCTCCAATCCGTAGTCTGATACGAGCTTTATGCGCATGGTGCGCACACGCGATAGATACAAATTTAAATTAATGACACTAGCGGCTCATAACGGAGATTTTTAAACTACAAAGTTGCGATTTTAATGAGGCACCGTTAAGGTGCCTTTTCATGCTGACGCTCATTTTTAGCATCAAAACAGGTCACGTGATCGAAACGTTGCCGCTGGATAGCGAAAAACGCATGAAAAAAGTATAGCATTTGTATAAATAGCGCTAAGCAGTCCGTCTGTTCCATACATGTAATGCTACTATATGGCCAGAGTGAGAGAGAAATCTTGTCTCCTAACCACGGTGCAGGAATATATTTTCCTCTCTTTCTCTGTATGTATTTTGAACGTAATGCGCATGCCTCGAATTGATGTCTCCGCCAATAGAAAAAGTAAATATATTTTACACATGTTATACACACACACACACACATGCATGTTGAGTGTGTGTGGTGTATGTGATGTATTATCATCTGATCCCCGCGTCTGCGCCTACGGGCAAAATACATATATCGAGCATCGTCTGTCCTTCGTTTCTGAGACGGCTCTTTCTTATAGGCGGCATAGAACAACTGGCTATACAGTAGTATTACGTAATAATCTGCTCAGGCGATGAACTATAGACCAACCTAACTTCTGTATGATTTAAGTGTGATACACGTTCCGACTGTGTTCACGTAACGTAAAATTACGAATTGTACGAATTCATCCGATTGAGTTGATTAAGGTCAAGAATGGTTTTCCTATCGTTACCATTATTAATAAGAAGCCGAGGGCCTGATGAATTCTGGCGGAAACGAAAAATATTTATGCTTGCCGCGGTAAGTGATACTTCTGCAATAAACGTTTCTCTATGCTTGTCTATTATAATTATTAATACAATTTTTTAAATATTTTGCATAATATCCTTAGCATCACTTGGGTAGAAGGAGGAACTGCTACAGCATAGCTATTAGGAGTGTACAAAGGGCTTTACAATATTGCACCAAAGGCAGGAAACAAAAAAAGGAGGATATGAGAGAGGTACTGCACAAAATATTGAAATTTATGGATGATCTATTAGTAGTTTAAAGTATCTTGCGATCTCTTAGTTCCATTACATTTTTACTTTTAGCTGTGGGAGCACAGAATACAGGCTGGTGCACAAGAACATGGCATAAATTTTCAAATTCTTAAGGAAGGTTTAAGTAGGTGTAATATTTTTTTGAATCGTAAGGTATTAGCTGAATTGGCGGTTTGGGAACCACGTTCTTTCAAATCTTTAACGGATATTGCGTGTGCGAGAGCAAAACAAGATCACTTCAGAGAAGCCTCGAATATAGAAGTACCAAAGAGCGTCTATGTAAGAGAATTGATTAAATAAGCTCACGAGCAACAATTGTATGAAGTAACAGACTCGTTCTAACATTTATTGCTAACTCCTAATGAAATCTTCGAGTTTCATCCATTAATTGTATCGATAGTACCATACAGAAATTGATTGGTTAAGTTTAGATAATCTCTTGCTCCAGGATGCACATTTTGCAGCATCGTATATATATTCGAAAGTTGTACATGTACAACGGTAATAACAACAATATAACACACTTCTCTAGTATAGATACATGGTAAGCATTTTAAAACTTGATTGGAAGTATATGACGAATATAACTTTCCTTTCATCATTAGAATAAACTGTACACATTCGGGCAGAATGAACAACAATACGCATCGTCTCTCTTTCTCTCTCTGTCTCTCGCGTACTCATAATATGAATAAATCTCTGTTACATTTCGTTTGACACAGTGTCATGGAAGCTGACAATTTCTGCTCGTTCTAACAACGAGCGTTAACGATCTGTACAAAGTCGGGTTTCAACGATGCGCCACCGACCAAAAACCCATCGATATCTTTCTCCTTCGCCAAGTCCTTGGCGTTGCCCGCTGTTACGGAGCCGCCGTAGATGATCCGCAGAGTTTGCGAGACGTCGGGGTTGACGTTCTTGGACAACCAGTCCCGTAACTTCTCGTGAACTTCCTGCGCTTGTTGCGGCGTCGCGGTTTTACCCGTGCCAATCGCCCAGACTGGCTCGTAAGCCAGCACCACATTGTCCCAGGATTTGATCTTGTCCGCTATCGCCTTGGTCTGCTTGTAAACCACCTCCTCGGTCTTACCCGCTTCGCGTTCCTCCAATTTCTCGCCTATACACGCGATCACCTGAAAATGTTATAAAAAGTAGTATTCGGTATCTTTAATCGGTCGACTGTCTCACCAATGGGATCATTACTCACCTTTAAGCCAGCTTCTAAGGCATGCTGAACTTTCTCCGCAATCAACTCGTCCGTTTCACCGAATACGTTTCTACGTTCAGAGTGACCAAGGATCACCCAGGGAATACCGTTGTCCAGAAGCATCGCTGGGCTGATCTCGCCGGTGAATGCCCCCTTGGGAACTTTGTACGTGTTCTGTGCGCTGACACTGACGTTACCAGGCACGATAGACGTCACGTATGTGAGGTATATCGCGGGAACTCCGACCACAACCTCTGCAAACCGCCCAAGTTTCATTAAGTTACAGCAAATCCGTACGGATTAGATTCGACCAAACATGCAGCAACGTTACATAAGTATTTGCATCAGATGCCAGATTCTCTGATAAATCTGGACTTTCATCTTTCATAAGAGAGCAAACTTTGGAATATCTCATGTTACATAAATCACATTGATTAAAATGAGAATCTGTGAAGAAACAAAACTCCTTTGAAGGAAATCAACGGAACAAGAATGTCCCTGAAATTCCCGTTTGATTCGATTTTTTTGCGTTTGAAGTAATTTTTCTTGAAGTACCAAATCGAATGAAAATCATTGCTCTCAAAGGAAGAATCAACTCCAGGGTTCGCCGGAGGCTACGTTCCTGATGTAAACCTTATAATACATTGCACGTATACACTGGTTACACATATCGCGTACCGACATTGGGGTCGAGCGGGCCAGTCTTCAGGAACGCGACGATGTCGTTGATCTCACTCTTGGTGCCATTCATCTTCCAATTACCACCAACGAAGAATTTGCGCGCCATGCTTCGTGCGTTTCGTGACAGCCGCTCGTGCAATGTGCAACCTGTAACAGGATTCTCGAGCTCGTTCTCGCCCTTCCGACCTTCACGTGTTCGCCAAGGTGATATGTGACACGTCCCTCTACCCCGGTATTATATTCAATCCCCACTACCTTCCGTACAATCCCCCCGTCGTCATATATGTTCCCATCAAACGCACTTTCTACACTCGGTTCGCTTTTTTTGATGAAAATCTAACCGACGAATGTAAAGCTCAACTGAGAGAGGTGACAGGTCTACGCTTTCTTTCTTCCCGCATCTCTTGAAACAGAAAATACATCTATTTCTTCTTAATACAACGCTGTATCTCGATTCAGATGTATATGAATACAGGTGTACATTAATCAAGGAGGGTTCTCTCAGGGATTTTAACAATTTGACGAAATTAATGCAGGTGCGAAAATGCAAGTTTAAATATTACGTTCCGTTCTGTTTTAATTCTCCAATAATTATTAGTTTAAATTTATATATAAGCTAAAATTCAATTTTTAATTTTAATTTTAAATTCAGTTTCAGTTTCTAACCTCAACATATATGATTATTTATAAAGTAGAACTAGCCTTCCTATCTAGATAAGTGCACTTACAGCATTTGACACTACTAGAATATTGCAGTACCGGATTGCTACGAATTGTACGTGTATTTATAATATTAGTTAATATCAGTCTTATCAGCAACATTGCGAAGTTTGCTGAAACTTTTATGAACAAATAAACAGTAATCAGCATTAACCTTTCATTCACAAAAAAACTTGTCAATTTTATGAGATTTTGTTGTGTGTGCAACTCGAAGATTTGAATAAGTTTATCACTTAAAACAAATTAACTAATTGGTGCAAAGTATGAAGGTAAAATTATTGACACTTAATATAGAAAATTTAATTAATTCTTTCAAAATTTGACCTTTCAAGTCTCACTGGCAACAAAAAGGTAGGTAAAATAAACTTCACATCCTACATCAATGATATGTATCATACGAATTTAGAATTAGTAAGAGTAGATGAAAAATCGAAGGACATTGCGATGAGAAGCACTTTGGATGTCACCGATGCGTAAAATGTGTATCATTAGATAAAGAAATAAACAAAATTTATCGATAAGTTTATTTATTCTGGAAGTATTTCTCTCTTAGCATGTCATTTCAATAATATTAATAAAAAGATAATACGAGAAATTAAAGATGTAAATAAGATGAATAAAAATACAGAAAAATATAAGGTAAAATAATACAAAAATGAGTTTCCAAATTTGGGAATAACAATGGTCCAACATGATGAGCACATATGTAATGCAAATATATCTGAGATCATTATTACCAAAGCAGAAAGACAAAGATTTATCACAGATAACAAAGGTTAACACAGCAAAATATAATTTAATAAAGAACATTAGTGAATATACAAGACAAGGAAGCCAAATTAAATGAAAGGTATCTGCAGTTATGTTATCAATACAGAATTTATGAAGAAGAATGTTAGCATCAAATTACATATAGACAATAAGGTGATTTAAGCTGTGCTTAATCATTAACTCAATTTTTCCTTTTAAAAATTGTCAAAATACAAACAGAGACTATTAAATACCAGAGAAACTATGTATAAATTAACATAATTATAAATGATCATAAAGGCAATATACAGACTGTGACATTTGTAAACATATATTTATATTATATAGATATTATGTAAAACAAAGAACCGTGCAAGCAGCCCTTGTCTTGAAGACAATGAGGTACATTTATTTCACAAGCAGGTTTTAATGTAGTACAAGCATGCGATTTTATGTTTGATCGATTCAAGTGAAAAGACTTTTGTTTCTATGAAGAATGATCTACCAGCTGTTATACAAAACCATTTGCTGCAAGGATACAAGCATAATTTCAATTTCGCAAAGTACTTTTGCGAAACACAGATGATATATACATAATATATTCATTTTATTCATCTGTGTGATTTTTTCAGCAATGTCAGCAAGGATCATTATTCTGTTTTGTTGATTTTAAACAAATGAGCCAAGCCATTGGTCAAGCATCCAAATGCAACAGTATTGTGTGCAATACTGTTGAGTCGTACGAAAGAGAAAGGTAGATAAATAGATAGAGAGAGAGAGAGATGTATTTTTAATATAGTCTATAGGAATAGGTTTATAACTATTCTCCTTCCTTTGTAAGCTACGGACATAAAAATAAATTTTATTGCCGAAAAATCTCATCGATCAGTTTCAGATTCGATAAAGGATCTTAGAAAGCTCTTGTTAGTCTTATTGGTGTACATAATCACTTATTACTCGTCTTATTAGTATACGTAATCATTTATCATTTGTTGCCTATTTGTTTTAGGTAATAGACAAAAATGGCAAGTGAGGAAGTAATTGAGGCTAACAAGAAGCCGCAGCCGGTGTTCAAGAATCGTTCGTTTCAACAGAAATTTCGGCCTACTAGTAATACCGGTAAAAAGCGCACGTGGCGTTCGTTGAAACAGGTTTTGGCCCAGGAGCGTTCATTACCATGGCCACCCACGGTAAAACACTGTACGTGGAGTTCATGATAAAACAATTTTATTTCCACTTATCGTTGCGTTCGTACATAGTGAGGAAATATTTGAACTGTATACAAAGATATTTAAGAATAGTTTATACATATGATGAAATAGTCGTGTCATTCACACACACATATACAGAATATTTCTAGTCAGATACTATTTAGCATGCGCATCGATAATTTCCAGATAGTTCTATCAACGCACCTCCGAGCTTCAAACCTGCCAAGAAGTATTCCGACATATCTGGATTACCAGTGAGTGCGAAGATTATCACGATACTCGCTAAGAGCCATTTCTTTGTTTCGATAAGAATCGTAAGCCTCATTAAACCTATAAATCTCGTTATTTACTTCGTAGGCACGATATACGGATCCACAGACTAAATTGTACTACGCAACCGCCGAAGAATTTGCAACAGTACGAAGTTTACCGATGGATATAACTGCTGGTTACTTGGCTTTACGCGGCGCGTCCAGCATCGTTGGTTAAATAAACGCAATATCTTACATAAAGAGATAACTTCCATCGTGTGATTCAGCAACGCAATTTCGCGAACTTTAAACACACAAGAAAGTTTGAAGTTTTCGCTTACAGAGACTGAGGGAGCATTTCGATAAGGATAGAGATAGATAAAGAGACAGATATAGAATGATTCAATAAAGAAACGAGATAAAGTATCGATATTTTTATCTCATCATATGTAACACTTATAACACTTCGTCATGCCTGTCAAATAGTGCTTCGTAGGATTTTACAAAATGAACAATTCCACAAGTGATTTTTTTCTGTTACTCCCATTATTTTTTATCTCTCCTTAGTACTTTATACGATACATTATTAAAAAAGCTTGTCCATTATAACTTAGTATATGAACTACAGGCTAACAGGGAGGAGAGGTGTGGAGGATCCTCAAGATGTGTATAACTGCTCGTCGGTTATTTACGCACTGTGCCTGACCCGGTATACTTTTGTCTTTCTATTTCGTTTTCTTTTTTTCTTCAGCACATTTTGCTCTCGTCCAGTTCGCTACTTGCAAAACGGCCATTAGCGAATTTGCAAAATTATTTGCAATAGGAGAATACAAACAGCAAGGCCTACTGAAATATTTCCCGATCGTGCGCTATCATTAGGTTGCCATTTGTTTTTAATGTAATTAATTATTTAATTAATTAATCGATACAGTTATTCATCGTCTTAATCATATAAATCCGGAAGATCTTCGTCGTCGCTATCGGCCTCGGCATCTCCTAAATCGTCTAAGTCATCGAAACTCGGTTTCTTGTCACCGGAATCGCTTAAACCGCCCATTTGCCGCATCATCTGTAAAATCCAAGAAAATGTTCTTTTATTAGTAAATAAATACATTATGTATAATCTCTCTTTCTCTCTCTCTCTCTCTCTCTCATACACGCACACACCTCTACAAAAAAAAAATTACCTCTTCTAGGTCAGGTGGGCTGCTTTCATCTTCCGTGTCATCCTCATCCTTCCATTTGTTAAAATCGCTCTTTAACCAATGAGCCTTTGTCTTGTCCTTGATTAACCGTGGCCAGTATGGTCCTTCTTCTTTCTTAACAAGGACTAGTTCAAAGGTCCTACCTTTCAGATTCTTTATAGTTTTGCTTGGGACAATCTCCTTATATAAATTAATCGCGATTTCATGCATTTTATTATCTGTCCCTCCCTCTCCTTTGAAATATATTTTTTCTGGTTCAATTTCGATTATAGGATCTTTACAGTCTTCTAGGCAAATAGTAACGTATAAGATATCTTTTCTCTGGGCCCACATGACTGGTGGAGGAGGTATCCTGAAAATATAACACACATGTATAGAGGCATGCGGGACGAACAATCCTGACTGTTTAAAAGTCATATCTCTGTGCGTTTGAAGGAAATCGCGCGAACGAGCATCGCCAGGTAACTTCCCACGTGCGCGGGTCATCAGGGGAATCTGACCTGTTGTACGTCTTATAGGTTAGGGATCATGTTCCAAGGCTACCGCAACAAAGATGCCTCGCACAAAGATCGTTACGCCCGCGAAATCGTGGACAAGTGTCCGGGCGAGAAAGACTCATCGATCCGTCACAGTTCGCGATTCATCGAGGAATCATTGTTAAATCAAGTCGCAACGGGCTATCGGAAGAAACGAGAGTCATCAAGCTCGTGGTCCGACACGCCGCTCGTTTCATTCTTCGAGCCAAAGGACGTGACAAAGAAGAGAATGCGGCTCGTGGGATCGAGGGACGTGAGATCCGGGGCGGACGAGGCCGAGCGAGCGAGAGTTTCGGTGCTCGCATTTCCGCCCGACCGCGGTATCGCGTCGTGTTTCTCGCCTGGAGACTTCGAGAATCAATAAAACCATCCCATCAACATGGCGGTGCCGTTCGAAAGGCCACGGGGCGGCACTCGAACGTCGGCCAACACGTCCAACGCGGCTGTACACGGCCGAGCGGACACGGGGCCCAACGATCAGGCCCGATGACGAGTATCGCCATGCCGAATAACGCTGATCACGGTATACTTACTGGCCTTCTTGCGTCATGTTTTCCGATCGAGTCCGCACGGCGAGAGGGAAACAAATACACAACGCACTCACCGTACCGCGCCGCGAACACGATTCGAGATCGTGCAGTTTCGAGATCTCGCCCTCGCTCTCGAGAACGAAGTCAATACCGCGCAGGCTCGTCGCGACGAGTGAATTTTCCCCTAGAAATGGTGCGGTGGCAAAATATAAGCGAGAGCACAAAGGACGCGTTCGATGCGGAACGAGAGGAAAGAGCGTGTTGGATTTTGATTCGGCACTGTGTGTACTTGTTTCGTTGTAAATACGGAAAGTGAGACTCAAATGAGCGGACGTTAAGACACTGTCGTGTGCACGAAGTGTGTGGTCATAAACGCAAGATAACGATGGTAATGAACGAATGAACCAATCACAGTTAAGAATTTTAAAACAGCAGCCTCACGTTTCGATGACTGGTCAGTTCGCTGAGGTCAAAAAGGAGGTTGAATTTTATGATTAATATTCATAAGTGCCTGTCTATTTAACGGAGCAATATTTAATTAGAGAGAAACGAAGGCGACTAGTCTATTCATTTTGATTGTGTTTAACGCGAAACGGACGAGTGTTTGAACGTTGGGGAATAACGAGTGTGCAGAAATTGCAAACACTGATGAGGTTTTTGGTTCTTTTTAGTCGCACTGAGTCGTCTTTTTACATACTTTCTGCGTTTTAAGTAAAATAAATTTGGCACTAGAAGGTGGAAGAGGGAAGTCAGGGGAAAGTGCAGAAAGTTCAGCTGGACATAACAAACACCTGTTATCGAAGAACGCTAATCTTACGAGAATTCGTGTGACTACTGATATTTAGATAGTTAGTCCGATATGCAGTATTAATTTGGTTCATTATTATTCAATGGCCACGTTCAGCAGAACATTTAATTTGCAACTGTTGGAAGTTTTCTGAGCTGAGATTGGATTATTCTTTTAGATCTATAGGAATAATCCAATGTTAGCACAGGAAACTTCCAACAGTTGCGAACTAAACGTTCTACTGAACACGGTCAATGTGCGTCTCATTAGCCGGAAGTTCATCCGTGTGGCGCCCCCACACGGTACTTTGAGAATCATAGACTTGCAATGACGGCGCGATGTTTCGGATTTTATAATTCGTGGTCGTATTTTCCGTGTTTTCTTCCCGCCGAAGTCTCAAATCGTTATTTGCTTTGGACCTGTTAAAGGACACCCGCGCGTTAAACATCGTCAATGCGTGCGTGCGTGAGTCTGCAGTGCCGAAAGTAAATATCGTGTGCTCGTCGTGTTGCAGTAGGAGAATCGTTTTGCCGGTTATGTTTGTATACATCCCGTCTCAAATCTAAAAGTTACGCGCAAAACATTCACAGTAAAAAGTTTGGTTGAAAATGGTGCACTGGAATTTTGTATTACTTTAACATGAGAAACGTCTTAAAAAGTGCACAAATATGATATTAAATTAACACATTTGACTTTGTCAACATACAAATTGTTGAAAATTGTTGACAAATGTTAAAAATTTCAGTGGAACGTTTTTAACATAAAATTTTTTACCATGTTGCTGGCCCACGTTCGGCAGAACATTTATTTTGCAACTGTTAGACATTTTTAGAGAGCTGAGGTTGGATTATTCTCTTAGATCTAGAAGAATAATTCAATCTCAGCACGAAAAACTTCCGGCAGTTATAAAATAAGCGTTCTATTGCGTTCTGAAAGCGGCTATTGTCGGAAATGGCACGGAAACTGGAGTATCGGCGATAAGTTTCGCATATTGCGTGTTCAACATCGTCATAGAAAATCACCGAAAATCAATATTTTGCGCAAATCGAGTCGTCTGAAGTACCGAATGAAATTCGCACGTTTGATGCTTCGAGAATCTCAAAAGCACCGCCATTTGCACGGAAAGTTCGCGGCGTGGAAAGTCAAACTCGCAAAGTCGCTCCGCGTTTATACGATTTCAGCTCGGCCTCGAGAGTGAGTTTCGAATAAATTACAATGACCGAGAAAGCCGAACAGCCGTAAGCTTCATACGTTTTTGATAACAAAGTATCACGAAACGATCGTCAAGTGGATATTTTGCGGAATAAACCGTCGTCGGCGTTGCTTATCGGACAAAGTTTCGAGCGTTCGTCACGTATTTGCGATTTGGAGATTCAAGTCGTTGCTTTTATGCTCCGATCCGTCAAAATGCAAGTCGCGTGTGTGCGAAATATCACCGGGATTTTCGAAAGTAAGTATCGTGCGTTTGTATTGTAGCGTAATGTCGTCAAAAAATCATCGGAAAACGGACATCTCGGACTGGATCATCGGAGCAAAGAGCGAATTGGGATCCAGGTGATAAAGTGACAAAAGACGTCATATTGACGTCCTCTGACATCGTTTTGCTACCTGAGAAGTGTCGCATGAAGTTCGCACGTTTGATATTTTCAGTGCTGCTGCGATGAATTTTGGAACACAGTCTTCGAGAATCGCGATATGCATCGTAGTACGCCGATCCGATCAGGATCGTGTATGGACGACATGTCGTACTTGGACGATTATTTCGTATTCTCCGAATCGTGGTCTCGATTCCCCGAAAATGAGTCTATCGCGCGTGAATGAACGTCGCCGGTAATGCCGAAAGTAAACATCATAACACGTTCAATATATTGTGGCAGACAAGCTGTGTTGCCGGTTGTGTTTACGTCCCATTTAAAGTCAGTCACGCGCGAAACATCATCGTGGAAGTGGCACGAATCGGGAACGTCGGCTTCGTGCGTTCTTGTGCGATTAGCATGATTGTAGAAAACTGTCGAAAATTATTATCTTATGGCTCGCATCGTTTATCGCGCGAAGTCTCGAGCGTTCTCGTCACAGAATGGCAATTCTATATGTTCGAGCCGTTGCTTTCTATATTTTAACCTGACAAAAGAAAGTCTCGCGCGCGCGCGAAATATTGTTGGAATTATCGAAAGTAAGTATCGTGCAGCGCCGCGGTATCGTTAAAAATCCGTCGAACGTCTCGCGGAATAACAGGTTGGAAGTGCCGAATGAAGTTGGCGCGTTTGGCGCTGCGAGAATCGCAATATGCACCGTAGTACGTACTTCCAGTTCCAGTTTCACGGCACGATATGTTGGATATTCGAGAAGTCATCCCACGTCCCATATGGTACAAATGTTCAAGAAAAATATTCTAGAGACGTCCCAGAGATATCCAAACAGATGTCTTTTCAACATTTGCGCCACATGGGATGTTTACGTGATCTTGGTTTACCGAAAGTGAGTCTCGCGCGCGCGAATGATAGTTAGGAGTGCCGAAAGTAACTTTCCCGCGTTCATTATGACGAAAGTATCATTAATTGTCGAAAGTGAACCGGCAGTTGAGAGTATATCGAATGAAATATCGCGCGTTCGTTTCGCACTATGGCATTTCGGAGCTCAGATGACTGCGTTTTTTGCGTCCTTCGACTCGCCGGAAGAAATATCGGTGGGTACTGATGAAGCAAATATTACACATATAACGCGATATATACAAGTGTTTGTTCAGTTGCACACTTAAATCAAGTATAAAGTAACATATTCGGAATAGCAAGAAAGTACATTTCCCGAGCTTCAAAGTCAGAGTAAAATCATGTATAAAGCGTGAAAAATGTTGCATTCTGAAGTGAATATCAAGAATTTCCTTTCGAAATATGCTGACGATCGATAGTTATGACAGAATTTTAATTTTCCTTAAATAAAACTAGCGTTAAGCACCAACAAGCTGATATAAAAAACCAGCGATCTTATGGAACAAAACAGTCGGTAACGTCAGTGCTCTCCAATTATCAGGCCCTCTCCATATTTATTATTCGACGTTTCAAAAGCATATTGAATATTATTATGAAAAATATTTATAAGAATGTTCTTTATAATATTATTATTTAATGTTATTTATATCCAAAACATTTTCTACTTAATCCTCTGTTTCGCAAAATTTCTATTACTCTTCATACTTTTCGTAAAAGAGTCATGCCCATATATTTGTTTACAATACAGTTACAAAGTGCTAACAAGAATTTTTGCACATATTATCACATTCTCAGAGTTAATTTACTCCAAGTGCAATAACTAAAATAATTTCTCTCCGTATAATTTTTTTTCGTTTCTCCTTGTTCAGCAAAAAAGTTCCTACGTTTTCACATGCCTATCGCGTGCGAAAGCTCGTGAGAGATAATTCATTGCAAACGTCACGATTCTCGAGTTTGAAAGCCGCTTGTTTCTTCGAGTTTTTCGTTGCAACGCGATGGAGACCGTTTGCGAAAATCAGCGACGATAACGATAAGGAGAGAGAGAAAGAGAGGAGAAGAAAAAAGAACACCGATATCGCGACGGATCGACGTGCGGAGAAGGGGATAGAGACAAAACGGTCGGAGGTAGATTGTAGGTCATCCGTGGGGGGGCCGGGACGGGGGGAGAGGGAGAGGAGACGGGCCCCGATGGAGGGGCCACCCTTGTGCCGCGAACTAACTGGACACAGACTGACGGTACCAGCAGTCTCTGTTTCCCGCAGGTTCGATTCAGGTGCGATCTGTCACCCACCGTGCTCTTTCTCGCTCTCTCCTGCGTACGCGTGCATGCGTAGGCGTGCGCGGATCATCGCGAGAGACAGCCGTCACCGTCATTATCATAGCTGATCGCGGGGTCCAACCGGTGCCGATCGATCGGCCGATCGCGCGACGCGACAGTCTTGCGGCTTCCCGGACGCGTACACGTGCGTGTGTTTTTCCGCGCGCGCGATACAGACGGGAGTTCTTCGAAAAGGTAGAGAGATACGAGGAAGGTGGCTGCAAGAAGATATTGGATAACGGGNGGGGGGGGGGGGATATTATTAGAGTGTATAAGAGAACGAGAGGCACGCGATCAGGATGTGAAAACGGACACGTCGCGCGTTACGGGAAGAAGAGTGCGGCCACAGCTTGAAAGTGAATATATTTGGCAGAAGTTTCGAAAAATTGAGTCAGAGTAACGCGAGAAGATGGTGGATATCGTTGAAGGGAACAACTCGGTGAAACACTAATGTGACAGATGATAATTTTCCTATATTCTATTTAGCCTTGTAAATGAAACTCATACGGTCGAAAATAGAAGGAAACGTTTTGCGTTACGAGTCGCACGTACAAATATTCTAACACACAGTTCGACTTTCATTTCTCTTTCCTTCGAACCGAATGAAATACCGTAGTTTACATAAGTATGAAAGTTGAAAATCGAAAACCTCGCCTTGACACTCTTCTTCCTGATCGAGGAGGGTGTTCATACTTACACATATATAGATATGGAAGTATGTTTTGTCTTCCTTCGGAGGAAATAAAATTTCGAGCTAATCTGTTTGCGTCGAGCGCCCCAATGTATGCGACGTCTGCGAGATAAACGGTGGTGGGCGCGTCGCGACGAATTAACACTCGTTTCTCGCATGTATCCATCTTTCTTATCTGCTATATCCGATAATATCAATGTCACTATCGATACGTTTCGCGTGTGCAGTGTGAGTGCGAGGGGGATTTCCGGAGCGAAAACGAGAGAGCTGAGGGACTGCCCGCAGGAGCGGACGACGGCGACGATGATCAGGACGACGCGACCTTCGATTTGAAGCGAACCTCGCCTCGCCGGTTGCGACACCATGTCGACGAGCTCGCTCTTTTACAAGGACAAGTACGCGGTAAGTACACACGTACACATTACTGTGTGCATTACGCCGCACCGACACTTATACGCACACCTGTTTCTCCGCTTTCCATGGCCGGTCGTTTTTAACCTTCGTAGCTTGATCGGGGTGCCTACATAATGAGCACGAGTATTCGCCTGTGTGCCTATATTTATGCCAATCTAAAAAACATGTTAAAATCCTCTATCAAGGGAAAGTCTTTGTGAAATTAGCGGAAGTTTGTGATCGTCGCTCTCATTTGTTTCTTACCATCTCGCTCCGTGAAAAACACGTTCTCTTCGGCCGCTTACGAGGCAGAAGTTAAGATTAAGAATTCTCTCCCTCTAAAATTAACGAGAAGTCAATGACGTACTTGAAGACTCGACATTGAATTAACTCGTCTTGATATCTCGTCTTTAACATTTTATTAACTGTATTAATACTTCAATTGAGATTAATTTTTAATTTTTCAAACGATATCCCATTAATTTGTGGAGTAACCCGGATTTTCTCCCTCTTTCTCCATTGACCCGTGGCGCTACGAGGGTTAATTCGTTATTACTGGAAGAAAGCGAGCTTCGCTAGGAAGGTGCTGGATGAGCGTGAGAGGTGAAATAACGTTACACGGAGGATACACTACTAGAGAGCGGCGCGATATTCCGCTTTCCTCGCACCGACAGATATTTCTAGTTGAAGAGCTAACTCTTCACAAGACGCTGTGGTTACTACTCGTAACTACTCGGTTAGTAACCACGGAACGACCAGCTCGAGCTGGCTAATTTACATGGTGGTTACAACTGCTAACCGCCACTTTTATCGAATTTCTATTATTTTATTGCTTTCCGAGAATAACACGACTCTCGGCAATCGCTGCAAGCGAATGCGTGGGAACTTTTTCTCTCGGTAGTACTGAGAGAGATGAAAGAAGAGATATGATAATTAATTGCATCGATCGATTATTTCAGTCAGATTTCCACAATTTTACTATTTCTTCGCGTGGTCGCGGGAATTAAGAACGAGTTAATGTTGTTGAATGCAAATTAAAGTCGGACGCGTCGTTTAATTTCCGAAATACCAGTTCAAATTCCAAATGTTTTGAAACTCCTTTCTAAACTAGGATACGGTCCAATGTTCGAATGAAACGTGTTATATTCATCGCGTGCTCGTCTAGTGCGCAGTATGTAGTTGATATTTGCAGTAGGCGTAACTTAATCTCTGTCCGCGGTTATCAACCATTGTATTTTTAAAGATGCCGCGGTATGCACGGCCTCGCCGACACCTCGAATTTATATTCTCCCCGCAATTACGTTCTAAAGTAAACCTTCAAAAGTACACATAATTACTACATTTCGCCGCTTCCTTTATGTTTAGCTGCCATTTTGCTCGTCTATACATTCTCGCTCGTCTATACGTCAGTGTTCTTGTAGCTCTCTCCCTTTTCTTTCTTTTTCTTTTTATATATTAGAACAACGCGCGATATTTAGCTAATTATTATTATGCGGAAAGAAAATCTCAGTTTATGTAACTAAATAAGCACCAGACTAAAATTCGTTGACGAAGAAAAATAACATCTCTGTTATTGGCAGTCGCGAGTCGAAGTAAGCAACGACTCGCGTCGAGATCAAGATTTTAAGACGGCCAATTGGCATCGCGGAAAAGAGTCTTCAACATCTCGATACATTTGTGATATTTGTTAGCATTTTTTTCGAGAGGGATTATATTGACTTTGACGATTCTGTTGTTGCGTGAAAATCTGTTGCTTCCTCGAGCTTCATGTAAAATCCCGAAAAAACGCTTTCGATACGGACAACTTCATCGTCGCGTGAATTTCGTATTTCTCTTGATTGTCGTCAAATCTCGAGGCAAAAGTTACTAGATTTTACGCATTTTGTCATCATTGTTTCAAATTGCGAATCTTGAATTTATATTGAGGGAGTAAATAGAGAATAGATAGATATCGTGATTTGTCGCGTGATATCGCGTTATCGCGTCGCGATATCGGTCGAGACTGATTTATCTATTATATCTGTGGGAAATCACTGAGGTGGCGATTCGCGTTCATTGTGCAAATATGTCAGTCAGACCGGAAGAATGTGCGGTTGTGTGACTGCGTTATCCGCGATGGAGTTGCTTCGCTACCGGGATGCGTTCCTACGGATCGGGAAACTTCTCGCGATTGTGGTAAAAGCGGTATTTATAATGACATGCTTTCACTCTCACCTTTGTCCACATAAATCCGGCAAAATCGCGTGCACACCGTGCGCACACTTGACGCAGAACAGTTCCGCCTGTGCATTTAATATCGCCACGTGCAAGCCAAATGGCGGTCGATCGATTATTCACAGTGACTAACGCCGGTTAATTATATCGCGGTGCAACAATCGCGTCGGGTCTGAGCTGCGCAATACATTTCGACCGAGTTGTTTTCCGCGAACGTAACGTGCAGCGCGAAGCGCTATAATGGCACCTGCTGATGATGCATTTACCTGTTATCCAAGGTACTCCACGCTAGATTTACCGAGGAACGATTCGTCATTAAAATCAAGATCGGCGGTTCTGGGACATCCTGTATATATTTACTTTCTTCTTACATTGTTTTACTTCCGTTCTTCCATCTTTCTTCTCTACTTCTCTCTTTATGATTTTTAATATTTATAACTATTATAAATCTTTATAAATGTTTATAATTATTACAAGTTGTTTGTTCAGTTGCACACTTAAATCAAGTATAAAGTAACATATCCGGAATAGCAAGAAAGGACATTTCCCAAGCTTCAAAGTCAGAGTAAAATCGTGTATAAAGCGTGAAAAATGTTGCATTCTGAAATGTTGCATTCTCAAATTACTTATACGAGTATACAAATTACTTGTTTCATTTTTCATCTGCTTCTTTTTGTTCCTTAGAGAAAATCTAATAGACTCGAAATAAACACAATTTTATAACACTGTACCATACTGGAATTATAACGGAAATTATGATGTGTGTCTTCAATCTTTAGTGATGTATTTTATTCCACACATATCTAAAGATTACAACATACATAATAATTTCGATCATAATTTCGGTATGGTCCAACATTACAAAATTTTGTGGTGATTTTGACTACAGTATTTCCTCCGTGTAGGATGAGTATCTCGTCGTCTTTGTTCCTCGTGCAAAGGGTAACTTTAAATCGCGCAGTTTTCTTTATCAAGGAAAATCATTATTGCATCTATTTGCATCTCCGGTCGACGAAGGTACTCTCAGGAACGAAGCGAGGAGAAATTTAGAAGCGCGATGTAATCTCGCACGAGCGTTACTCGCGAAACGGACAGAAATTCACAACGGGGCAGAAACCGCGCGCGTCGTAGAAAAATACAAAAGGCGATGTGTTACAAGGCCGAAAGTACTTCGTATCTCGTTAATGTATCTGTCGATCGCGAAGACCGAACTGTTACACGCGTCTCTCGCTTCGTTTTCTTTTTATTCGAGGCGGGCGAAAACATGGGCGGATAATTAAGAAATAATTAAGAGGCTGGCCTTCGGCCGCCTCATTTTCCCATCATGAAAATTTCAAGTTCCCTTTTTCGATCGCAACAACCTCATTCGCATAAATTAATAATTATTGCCTGGTCGCGATATTTTTATTCCCACCCGAGAGAGAGAGAGAGAGAGAGAGAGAGAGAAGGTAAGCGGCCACGCGCATTCGAAGCGACGTATTAGCCGCGAGTTATTATTGGATCAAATCGACAAAGCTATTCGTATCGGCTCGTTAACGGAACCCTACTGACGTATTGCGATAGTATCTGGCGTTACAAGTTACCAAAAGCGCTACTACATCGCGTAGGCTATTCTCCGAACGTGTTTTGAGCGCGTTACATTAAGTGCGCGTATGAATATAAAATGCGAATATTACCTTTTTCGAGATTATATTTATCTTCTCGAAAGCGGGCCTATTAAGTCGCTTGGGTAACGAAGAAGGGGCGTCGAATAAAAAATTCAGATGTACACGAATCGGAAAGAAAAGATTAGTATAAGTGTTTCGTATAAATAACGTACAAATGTGTACAATTACGACATGCCTTATGAACGACGATATTTTCCGCTATGATTAATAGGGACAATTTTTCAAGCCGCATCGGGCAATGTAATAGAAAAGAGCCGGATCGTGCTGTTATGAGTCTCGTTATCCGCGGCTCAGCGGCAAAAACGCTCGAGTCGGTTCGAGTAATGAGTATCGTTAGGGAAATCATTCGGGTCGCTTTCGAGAGCGCGCTCTCTGATCGCAGGTGCATCTGTGAGGAGCGAGCCCGCGCCGCTGCAAAATTGAGAGGATCTCTCCCTCTCTCTCTCGCTCGCGAGTAGGGCGCATTCTCGGACTTTCCGTGGGAGCAGAACCCGTTCCGCTGCGTGGGTCGCGCTTGTCCGGCATAATAAGATGCATGTCTCTGACATAAGACTTTCACCCCCGAGGGGCCCTCTGCCGCTCCGATCGGCCCGATGGATCGGTTTACCGCATCGGGCTTCAGCGCCGTCATTACGGTTACGCGGGCCCGTCGCGCTGAATTATTCGGGGCTCCGGTTGCATTGACCCCTTAACAACGTGTAGGAAGTCATCCCACGGGGAAATAGTGTCTCGTTATGTATCTAATGACTTCATTAAGACGGATACTTAGGATACTTCATTAAGACGGATAATTAGGAGAAAAGAAGAGAATGAGAAGAAGAGAGGTTACGATGTTATGGCTCCCTATTTATATTTTTAGGATCGCTACAGACCTGGAAGACCGAAAAAAGTCATGGAAATTTTCATTGATCCGGGGAAACCTGGAAAAGTCAGGGAAAGATATAAAAGAGCTTGGAATTTTGAACTTTGCTCACAATTCCTTTAAATGTTCTTATTCGAAAGAGTACTTATAATTTGTTTTAATATTATATCTAACATTTATAGTCAATGCGTTCAAAACTCATGTACTTTACAAATCGTTTCTCACGTGTTAGGATTGTGGTGTATAAAAAACCGTAAGCAATAAGACGTAAGAAAGGCAATAAGAAAAATGACCAATCATAGTCGATTATTCCTCGATCATAAGGAGAATAATCGAATGTGATTGGTCAATTTTATTCAGCGTTTTTATTCAATCACCCTTCCCCATTATAATTGCATTCTTTTTTCCAATACTCATTTATTTCTTATTGACTTATTCTATTTGAATTTGCATTCAGGATTACATTACATTAATAAGTTTCTAAATTTGTGTAGCTTTTAATAATATAAACTACTTTTCCTGCAATCCCTGTTTCTAAATATTAAAATTTAAAATTACATATTGCTCGTGGAAATTTTTCCACTATTGCCTGGAAAACATGGAAAAATCAGAGAATTTCAAAATTTATTTTCTGTGGTAACCCTGATCTTGTACAATAATTTGGTCAACAATCAATATTTTAAATTAAGACTTACCATATTAGCAAAATGTCATGCTATTGTTTAACTTTGCATAACTCAAAATGTGTACAGCCAAATGAAAGTTAAATAACAAACAAAACGCTCAAATGTACATATATTCGTGTGATAATATGCTCAAGTTTAAGAAGAATGAGGAAGTATATATAATTAAATGCTAAAATGTATCTTGAAAAGTTATATCTTGAAAAGTTTTCGAAACGCTCGAAAGTAAAAATGCGTTATAACAAATGCCGGCTATCGTGTATCGGCATATTAGCGCCACTACGTAAGAGTGAGCTATTAAATAAATGATTCCATAAGTAATCGTTAGAATTCGCCACCTAATAGTGGAAATATGAAGGGGACACTATTCACAAAGGTCATGTAATACCCCATCTTCTCCTCTAATATTTAATTATAAATTGATCGATTGGGTTGTAAGTGATTTCAACCGACTTTATCGAGTGCGCAAACGAAATGAGCGAGGTGCAGTGTTTCATATCATCGATAAATTGCGCGAACAATTTACGCACTTGAAGTATCATCTTTGTCGCGATTTTTCGCGAATCCGAGACTCTTGCCGGGAGACGTTACTGCTCCGCCGTGCATGTGTATTGCGAGTGTGTTTGCGCAGTGTCCACGAGGTTATCCGTGTTTCTCAGCCTTTCTCGCCTCTGCCCCCGTCCCCGATATCCCCGCGGCCTTATTCAATAATTATGTAATCAAATAAAACGCCACGGAGCAAAACTCTCCGCTGCTGAACTTTACGCGCCGCGCGGCCGTTACGTCTGATCTTGCAACCGGCGCGAATGCGATTCTGCACTTAAGCGCGGAAGATATCGACGGGATGCCGGGCATTTAACGCGTCAAATCGCGGGTAAACACCTTGTATAAGCGGGGAACGCGAGGAAAATTCCCTTCTATCGCTCGCTCGTTCGTTTAGCAAGATCTTTCTGCAGCGACTGTTGAAATCATCAGGTCTTTCCAGGTGCGGTTGAAATTATAGTTTAAATGATTTAACTTGATTTTTCTTTTATATCATACGATATTTGTAATTGTACGGAGGAACTATATGGGAATCGCGGCATTTTTCATATTCCGCATAACTTAAAATATACAATGGATCTCAAACGTTATACTTTAACTGATCCGAAAAGATTCCCGTAGCGAGAATTTAATTAGGAATAGATTCTGAGAGAAACCCAGTGGCGGAAGTGGACGATGACATCTCTTATAAAATGTACAGTTAGGTAAATACAGTTGTGGATTGCTCAACTCGCTCGTTACCTCCTTCTGGATGTCACACGCAACCACTGTGCTGTTATTAATGAACAGTACTAATCGCTGCTCGCTGCGATAGACTCGTGGGCACACTGATAAAGCAATATATTTCGAGAGAAAGAAAGAGAGAGAGAGAGAGAGACAGAGACACAGACGCCTCCGTCTCATTCAATAGAACCTGCAACGGAACTGTTAGACGTTTTTCCAATTCGTTATACCGCGATTTAAGTCATACGTCGGTGATACAGTTAACCGTCGGTGTTAATTACCACCTACCGAGCGTATATACTCGCGCAATACGTTACAGTGGCAAATGGCGAACATTCCATTGACTTAGCCGCGATAAAACGGTAAACTTTTCGTGCGCGCGCGCGTTTCGAGCACGCCGACTCGATACGGAATAAAGGTGAAAAACGACGAAGGTCAATTGAACGATTCCCGGGGACTTTAGAACCGACCGTTCTCGAACTGACGCCTAATTCAGAGGTTAAGATTATAACGTCGCAACTCACAGTGATTCCGTTGCGACGTTATGTAACTTGACGTCGCGCAATTCGATAAATTTTTATTGGCGGAACTCTAAAAAAATTCGCATGTTGTAACAACGAATTTCCACAGAGAAAAAATTAATTTCAATTTCCGCTGGACATAATTTACCTCTCTTATTGATTTCTACTATTTACCAGCGCCGTTCCCAAACGTGGAATGCGCGTCATTACAACGATCCGCAATGCTGAGAAATAATCCCGCAATGCAAAGCTTCGAGTTGACGCGTCGAAACTGCCACATCGCTCGAATAGTCGATGTGACATTTTTTCCATTGTATATCAGCATCTTTCTCTCGATCGATTTACATTTCTAACGTTTTGTATTGCTTATCGTATGTATGCCATCTGACGATAGCGAAGTACCTTTCTCTACTCGTGATGAAACGCGAAATGCGTGCTGCATTTAGAAACGATTGTAGTTCGCTACGTATCAACGGCGTACTTAGAACTGTTAGATCCTCATGTGAGGCTTTTTAACAGACATATCCTTTCTATTATTATTAAATGCAAATTTTGTATAATAAAGCTGTTATTACGTTTAAATAATTATATGTGGGAAATTCACAATAATTACGTTTCGAGACAATTATTTCAATAAAATATGTATCATTTTTAAGTAAATGTTCAAAGGTAATATTTTTATTTTATTTGATAACAATAATAATAAAATATATAACTTTTAATTTATTTTATTTAATAATAATAATAATAAAAGATACGACTTCTAATAAATTATTATTTAATAATCCTCTAATAAATTATTACTTATTTATAACATCCTTTTTAAATTGCAATTTACACGAACGATGTCTTGTATCGTATTTTTCCAGTTTTAAGCATTTGAAATAAAACACACTTGCGTCGCTCTTGGGGTATTTTTACCGAAAGAAAGTCTCTCTCTCTCTCTCTCTCTCTTTCTCTCTCGGAAAATTTCTGAAGTTGGTGTAAATTGTGTCGGAGGGATATATTGATTGAATCAAATTAAATTACAGGATCCATTGTTTATGCACTCTTGTACTTCGCTTATTTCTACCGCGTGGCAACTACAGCCCTGTGATGTACGATTGCTAAGTGTGAGAAAATTCGAGGAAAACGGTCGACCGACCGGCCGTTGCATTACGCCGAAGGCATCGGATCGAGCGAATGCGCTCGATGCGATTTTTATCGGCACAACCTCGTAAAGGTCGCTGCTGGTTGTTACACGCTTCCCCGTTGGTGCATATTCATGCTACCACCATTGTGAAAGCGCAGTTTTGATTACATGCGATCGGCATTCCTAAAAATGATACTCTTATTTTGCTTAATGATACCTTAACTCAAATATGATATATTTGCTGCTGCTTGGGTTTCTCCCTCTCCCTTTTTCTTAACTGCTACGTATACGAGTATGATCACTTACATTAGGTCTCATATTGTCATACGATTATATTGGATCTTGAGGTTTGAACTTAAAAATTCGACTATTCACCGAGGCAATTCCGAAACACTTCCGCGGTTTTTCTATTTTTATTGTGTATGTGGGTCGAGCCGTAAATAACTTTCAACGCAAATAGCAAATATTTACTTCTTCCGTACACTCTCGCGGGAAGAGTCAGAAAGCTGTCTATTGGTTGGGAGTACAAGTCATTATTTATAATGACACACATATGTAAGATACGGGTTTTATTGTAAAATATTACACACACGCACACACACACAAATATGTATAAACAGAAAAAGAGCACGAATTATCGAGGACTTAACGGAATATTTGTCTGTAGGAAGATTGACGGACCTAAGATCCACTAACTGTAAAAGTTCAAAATCGACGAGTCTCGATAGATCAATAAATGAAAAAAAAAAAAAATCCGCCGATACATTAATCCGAGTATTCGTGGAGCCACAAAACTCCGAGTTCTCTATTAATAACCATTTGAAACCGAAAACCGAATCTCTATTAATAGCCCACACGGATTTTTAGATCCGGCGGTTTCGCACATCAGTGTATTTTACAGATTCGCAGACATTTACATCCGTCGATCGACGCGCACTCCACTGTAAAATTTGACACCGGACTATCGATCAAACATGATAACATCGTTGCGATCGATGCTCATTCGTACTTAATTGCGCGAAGGTACATCTCGTCGTGTACAGATATCATTTTGTATCGTCGGTATTCCGTCGGTCGACCGAGCGCAACCTTTAAAAACGTCGCGATTGATGTCCGTAACGATAATTCTCAGACAGATCGAGCCTCTTCCTGGGAGACGCGCGTTAATAGCACGCTCGTGCCGTGTACTTAGAGCCAGCGCGCGTGTCCTTTTTTGCGCTTGTCACGGCTCGAGCGGATTGTGAAAGAACCCGGTTCCGGTGGACGGCTCGTTTCCGGTTAGCCGCGGCGATGACGGCGGCACGGCTACCACGGGGTACCGCTACGCGATACCGCCGTATTGATTACCTCCCGATAAAAAACGTCCGTCCGCCGAGGAACTTACCTGTTCAAACGGTGAGGTCTTCTTCGTTTTGCTGCGACGTGTGCTATTGTTCCCTGTCGTGGGGTTTCTCCGATGGTCCCTACGGTTCGTGGCGGTACTTCAGATAAATATCGGGTTGAGTCATACGTAATTCTTCCGCCTTTTTTCCTTTTAATTGATTTCCGCATGAAACACTTTACAATAGAGCTTAGTCCGATGTATATCTCATCGTTGATTGATAATTATACGTGTTTCTAATTAATGCGTGGCTTGTCGAATCTTAATGCAAATGTTTGCGGAAGATAAGTGCTTGATTCCGTCTTTGTCGAAGGTTATTTACGTGGTCCGATATTATTCCAATCGTTAGGAAAGCATGAAAAATTACATAATCTGATTGTAAGATAAGAATACATAATCAAAGTTAATTAATTAGAAATTTCTTTCTTTCTGAAATAATCTCTTTCTCTTGCATGAAAGATAAATAGTGTCGTGAAATACGCATTGCAAAGAGAAGTCATTTGAATTAATTAATCTTACAGAAGAGTTCTAGAGTTCTTGATATGTTTTAGCGAGAATTCCGGTCTTTAATCATTTTTACATAATTTTTGAACTAATTCAGCCACACGGAAAAAAGAAGTAGCTTCCACAAGTAAAAAATAGCTGCCCATACAATACAACTGAAATTTAGTTAATTTAGCTTTTTTTAATATTTTTCTTTCTATACCTAGTTTTTAATTTTCACAACTAAAAATTAAATCCGGTGACTAAATTTCAGTTTTATTATACGGATAGCTAATTCCTTTTCTTCCGTGCAAATTACTGCTATAATCTATTGGGAATTACTGAACTATTTCGAGTGCAAATAGCACCTGCGTGAAAAAAAAACGAGTTGCTAACTTTACACCGGCGACACTCTCTCTCTCTCTCTCGTTGCCGTGCGACGTATCTGACGAAGCGACGCGCAAATTGTCGCAAGTCGAGAACTCGTTGACACCGCAGCGTCGAACGCGTAATCGATTCGTTGTCGTCATGCGTGCACCACTTTCGTCATCGGGAGAACCTCGTTCGTGTCCGTCTAAACGACGCTTAATTTTCACTGTTATCTATGTTGATACTATCGATAGGACGGCCGGCCGTTATCATGTTTCCTCCGCTTAATGTCGGATTGTCGTTGACAAATTTGAAGTCCACTTTAGTCGAGTGGAAATGCTAGGAGAGGCCATTATTCGTCTCGTGTTTTTTTCACCGGCAATATAGTTTATACGCGCGTACGGGGCTAACAGGCGGTAATTATTCGCCTTTCACCAAATATTAGCCGACGCGCAGCCGACTTCGAAAGTTTATCGAAGAACCTGAACGACGAAGTAGGTGAACGAGACATCCTGCGCAAAGAAGAACACTTGGCCGAACGGTGCAGAATTCGCGCGGCTCTCCGCACACGTGCGTTACGCACCGGCGTGCCGTACGGCGGTTATCCCGCGGGATGGACGCTGCCGGGTTTTACAGTGCACGCGCAATTATCCGAGGATAACGTTTCTTTTAATGCCCTCCTGTGTTTCACCGTTCCACCGAAACTAGACTGACGAAGAGAAACGGTAAGCCCAGCGATTTTACACGCGTCAATTACAGCCGCCATCTACGGCGCGTTCCCCGTTTTACGGTCTACACCGGAGAGGAAAGCCTCTCGCAAGCGTGCTTTATGCATTCGACTTTTACGCATCTCCCCGCGAGAACGGAACGGAGAAAGTAGCGGCGAAGAACATCATTGTAAATGAACGTGTGGAAAAAGCGCGTACTTCAAGCTCGACTCGTATTTACAAGGAAACGCGAGCAAAGAAACGTGTCCGATTTGGGTCTCACTTTTTTTTTCGTTCCTTATGGCTCGAGCTACTTTCGGTTTACTGTAAAAGAGTTCAAAATTATGCCACCCTTCTTCGTCTCTCGTAATTACAGGTCTTCCCACCGACTGCGGCCTTACTGATTCTATTCTCTCGCGCGCCGTTCTCGACACGTGAAAATCCTTAGTCATTTCTACACGCGTCAACATCGATTAATTTATTGCAGGATTGAGCTTTAGAACATCTCCTCAAAATTAAACATAAAAGTTAAAAATTGCACGATCAAAATCCGTAATAAATATTTCGAAAGTTGTTCCTTACGCGTGCAAATTTTTCATTTGAATGATGTCTTCAGGGATCTCTTTTATCTCTAACCGGACGTACATTTGTTTTGAGTTTTAAGCGGTGACCTTTAAGTATGCATTACAGAGCACTTGTATACATAAATGAATTCGATTGTCGATCTGTCATCGCGTAATTCCCTCTGGTCGAATACACTCAGAGCTGATTAAAAGGCAGGTGAGAGAGAGAGAGAGAGAGAGAGAGAGAAGCAAGTGAATTCGGCACCTTTGACAAATTCGTCGACTCTACAGTTAATACCGATAAGACACGGATGATTTTACGCGATGCCGTATTATCATCAGTCCGTTTTTATCTTTAGCTCGCGCGCTATGTCGGCTGGAAGCCTTAGTGGCGATTCGCGATGTTTCACAATCGAGCAGAATCATACGATTGTTTCGAGACATGGGGAAACCATCGGTCACGAGTTATCCTTTCTTGATTCTCGACTGGTTCAGTGATGTATAATAACGGCAATCGGATCAGGTTTCGCGGATCGAAACAGGTGTAATCTCAGTGTGTTCAAGCATCGATGCTGCGCTGGATCCTTTTCGTAATTACTCATTTACATGTTTATCTTCACATTTATCTCGACAGCATATTTTTCCACCGATATAAAATCAACGTGTGATAAATTCATTAACATAATTAATATATATGTTCGCGCATATATATGCGCGCTATATATGTTCTCTCGTGTCTATCAAGTGCCATCAAAAGCTCGTCCCGTCGAAATTCCACGTCGACGTCAATTTCTACTGAATACTAAATACTATCATAACTAATGGTGTTATCATGTGCTAGGAGGAGAGAGAGAGGAAATCATTAATGCTCATTAATATTAATTACTGAGAGACATAATCGGCTGGCGTGTCAGACACCGCTCTCCGTTTGATATTCGTTTTCCGACGTTTTATCCGCGACAGTCGGCGACGGTGCAACAAAACAACACAACAGTACCGTATATGGAGGCACGTTAAGTCGTCACGAGACTAGAATGTTTCCGGTCTCACGTCACTGGTTCTCCGGTTGGATCCGCCCGAAGGCCCCGCAGGACTCCCACGTGAGTATTCAAGTACCTACGTACAATGGCCGAGGCGAAGACGACGCGCGCGCGCGCTATTATTACCGTGCATTTTATTCGGCTTCGTTCCTCAATATGCCGGATACGCGACACGTGTTCGAAATCCGCCACACTGGAGAACCACGCACGTCACTTTACATCTGTCCATGAAAAAGTGCGTGCGCACGGTACGTACGGGTTCTCGCCGAATTCGCGCGTTTCTTTCGGACCGTATGTACCGTTGGCGCACAAGAAGAAAGTTAAAATTAGTCCCTGAGATTATTCAATGTACCACATTATACAAATGTGCAATATATATCACACGATCATTGTTTCTTTTTATTATTTTATTCAGGGAGAAAAATTGTTTGCCGTTGTTTATTGCTGCAGTGACGATAAAAAAAGATTTGTTACGCGGAAAGAATAATTTTGCTGTTGTAGCAAAACGTCGGTGCGACAGCAATAAAATTTAGTTGGCATAATTGGCAATTAATAATTACAATTAACTCTGACAAGTCTTTTTTCCATCGCAATAATAACGAATAACTTCCTGTGGTAGCAAGAAATTTTTCTCCGTGTGATTTATGAGAATTAACATGAGTCAATTTCTATTTTACACAATGATGAAATGTTGATTAAAAAGCACCGGAGTTATATATATATTCATGATAAATATACGCTTTTGTTTTGATTCTTTAATATATACTAATGTACACTTGAGAACCGAGCTATCTAAAATGGTTCTATGATAAATGAATACCGATGAAAGACAAGACTTCGTCTTGTAATTTAGAATTTATCGGACACGAACGATATACCGATTTCGCGCTCACGGTTGACCGACTCGCGCCTATTTTAACTCGCCCGAGAAGTCGCGGAGAACCGCATTGTCATAAGACAGAATGCCAAGATTCCGGCGAGAAAGTAGTTCGTAGATATAGAAGAGCGTGTGGAAGGAGATCAGTAGGATGATTTGATGAATTCGCCGAAGTTTTCGCCCTCGTGCCACTTTTCCGCACGAAATTGCCGCGGATTCGAGGTTTCCCGTCAAAGGTGTGTGTTGACGGTCGTAGGCCGAGATCGCGATATAGTTCTCGACTTCGTCAAAGTAGGTAAATTGCGGAAATTAGCGAAAAATTATATTTACGATTTTATAAAGACGTCTCTTTTCTCTCGATAATATTTAAATAAATCAACTTACAAATACTGCAACTCGCGAAATAAATGATTTCTAGCACCTATATGGACCTAAAATTTTGAATTTTAAATGGATCTGAAATTTTCACGATGTGTCCTTCGCGGAAAATATGGGTTGTCTTCACGAGAATTTCGGCGAGTTAAGTGATTCTCTCGCTAAGTGACATAAATTGTTTAAGTTGTAAATTTATCGACAAGTATTATTTTACGTCACGATATTTTTACACAAAGGAACACAACGTGTAGCGGTGCGAAAGAATGTCGTGTGTCATACAGGTAATGATAAGAACGATATTGCTCATGTACACGTCATTATCTTGACACGCTCGTAATTCAATGTGCGAAGTTTACAAAAACGCCTCTCTCCGCAAGTAACGAGGAGATCGTTTCTTTTCGTTTCTCACATTATTTCCTAACGACAACCGAAACGCGAGTAATATTCGCGAAACCATCGGCGCTAAACCCGCGTACCGTTTTTTCCAAGTCCGTGTCGTAATCTCTCGAGTAAAATGACTTTTCGTTATCGCCAGGTATCGAGTCATTTCTGACAACATTACTTCTGTCTCATTGCAATTCCAAGTATTGTTCTTTCAGCGAAAAAAGTGGGGGAGGGGGGAGGACGAAGGAAATCTTTCTTGTTTATGATTGTAGCCATTATACATACACTGCAATATATAAATATTATTAGTATTAAAATGGAAATTAATTTACATAATCTTTATAAAGTAGCCACCTGAAAAAGCTGCAAATACAGGAACCGATCATTTATAAGCGATTTAAGGCTCCCAGTTTTTCTGTAGTCGTATCAAATTACTACATCAAAGACGACAGGTTGTGTGAATTTTTTTCACGATGTTCGCCCAAATTAATTAATTTTTTTTCACATTTTATTTAATTTGCGTTTGATAGTATAAATTATTACACCGAGAACTTCTCATTTTTTGTTATTCCGTATTAATAAGCACATATAATTGAATCTATACGTATCTTATATTTTCAGCGAAAATGGAGTTCGTGATAATTAATCGAGATTCTTAAAAGGGAATCTTCGATTAAATTTGACTAATTCATAGAGTCGTACACGGGTGACATGTATAAAAAAATAATTTATTTCGATACGCAATGCAAGAAAAAAACACACACGATTTCTCGCTGCTGAACGTCGTAGTTCGGTACGGCTGTAACGAAGAAGCAGGAACTTTCAGCAAGGATTAAAACGTGGCGCGAGGAATAGCATTTGTGAATAATTGGAATCGTTAGCAATAATTACGTCTTCTGTTTTTAATATACGCGATGGCTCGTTACAAGGCGGCTACGCTAATATCTATAATGTCGAGTCGTTTGCACTAACGAGTCTACGAAAGGTGGACTGCTCTATTAATTTCACATAAACGATTTTCCTGGTCCCGCGCTGCGTTTCCTGTAACGCCGCTTTCTCGGCACCTCTCGGGCGCGATTTGTCGTTACGTTGTCTGCTACATTTTTCAGACCGCTTCATCTCGTCCGTTCGGCACATGCGGCGTGATTTCCAGCGATTCGCGACTGCGAACCTATTTCTCATAATTAACGATAGAAAATATGCGTAAGGAAGTTAAAGACCGTGCACAGAAGAAACAAATTTTGTTAGAACATCAAATGTTTGTCAAGCAAATGTTTGACAGCAGAAAAAAATTTGCTTAGACAGCAAAAAATTTGTTTGGACAGCAGAAAAATTTGTTAAGAGTATTAATTGTCCATATCATCAACAAAGAGCAATTTTCTCCGTGTGATAAGGCCCATTTTTCCTGAGTGACGTTACGTTCTTCGTCATCGTGATTTTTATCGTCAACAGTAAGAGAAATATTTCCTGTTCGAAAAAGCTCCACTAGAGATTGCCGCTCTGTATTGGTCTCCTGACGACGACAGCGTAACGCTATCCACGTTCCGTGAGACAAATGCGATGAGCACCGTGAATCTTTCCGCTACCGTTAACGCTCGTCAGTTACTACCGCGCGTCTTGTTTGTTGGCGTGTTAGGAAAATGACGGGAACGCGGTGCGAACGCGCTTTTCACGCAATTGTACCTTTGACCGCACGCGCACCTGCAGCAAGGTCGCGCGAGGCGAGCGTGTTCGCCGCGAGAAATCTCCTCCACGACTCCGTAAAATTTCCATCCGTGTACATGCAAACGTGCCGGGCAGTCGACGGTCGCTCGTAAAGTATCAGCTTGTTCTTTTTGTCTCAACAGTCGACTCTTATCGCGAAGTTACATACACGTACATGTCTCGGACGATAGTATAATAGTCCGCTTGCTTAACGCAGAGACACTCGGCTCACCATTCCGATTTATTCTGGTTATTTATATCGCGTGATAAAACTTTTAAATGGAGATAAATTTTAAGCGTCATATAAAAATTCAGCTCGCGATTGTTCCTATATTGATAAAAAAAGTTATAGTTATTTTCGGCGCCAAACATATTTTATAGTAGTAACATACTGTATAGTAGTAATATATGCATGTTATTATCGCTGATACTCTTGTTGAACATTTCCAAGTGGATTCCCGTGGAAATCCAATGGACCTCATGTAAGTCCATATAGGATAATAAAAGTCCATATAGGAATCCATATGGTTTGTGAAAATTCATATAGGAATCCACATGGATTTCCTATATGAATTCCCACCTGGTACTTTTTTCAACAAGGATTATAGTAATATTTACTAGAAAGATGGTTCTCATTATTTTTGTGGTTAAAATAAAAAAAGAATATATTTGGCGCCGAAAATAACTATAATTTTCTATCAGTGTATATTCTGTGTTGCCATTTCTTCATGACTTTACGGCTTTCTATCCCAAAAATATCCACCTGACGTTTGAATATTCGCTATTGATATGTTAAATTTTCATAGCACGACGTTATATCCTCTAATTAAACTGCGTCCTTGTTTTGGGGGGAAATATAGGTGCACCTCCTTCGCGGGCATTCCGCCGCGACACGTCGCTTTCGTTTTCCTCTCTCTCTCTCTCTCTCTCTCTCTCCTTCCCTCTCCCTTTTTTTTTCTCATCGCAGCTCTATAGATGTACATATCAGTCGCGAGGATATCGGGGCGGTACATGCACGACGCACGTGCGGTTCTCTTTATGTGATGCGAACAGGCGTACGAAAGGGAGCAAGAGAGATCGAGCGGCTCTAAGAGCGGCGGCTAAATATAATCCGGAGAACAGAAAACGCGCGTAATCCCCCCCGCTTAGAAACACCAGTTAGTCGCCTTAAAACTACCCACTGGCTCGCCGTTCGTTTTGGGGTTATACCGGTGCCAGTTCTCTCCCCCTCCGACCCGCCGGACCTCGCACATTTCCCGCACTCGTTCCCGCAACGACACGGGCTTGCAACTGCAGTAACTTGGCTGCAGCGCTCGCGCACGTATGCGCGTTTTACGCGCGTCGCTCCGATTACGCACCTGTGCATCGGCGGAGGCGGCGGTGTGTATGTGTGTATGTCGCGCGAATTGCGATTGTGTGTCGGGTGCTACCGCGTGCGCGCTCGCGCGAACGCGCGCGAGTGAGCGTGTTCGACGGGCAGTTTAAAATCCTTGTAGGAAGTCTGGTGTTTCCCGCGAGCAGTGCAGGAAGAAAAACGCTTCGATTTATATCTCGATACTATATCAAAGCTACAACGATGTTCGTATTTGCTATATGTGTGTTACCGATACGTGATTGCATGCGAATACCGTACGTCGTTCGTGGATAAAAGTGTGTTAGGGGGACCAACATTTCTGACGTGTCACTGTCACGCGCTCTAACGTCGAATTTTGATACGCAATTGGTGATACGATCGAGAACACTGAACCTGGATCGTAGAAATATACCTTGACATTTAGCTGTCGCACGTGAAGGTGAAACTGATGGAAACCGAGATTGGCCGACGACGTGCGAACTGACAAATAGCTCGGTCGCGAGAGACAAGCGGAATTTACTCGGGAATGTATCGAGGAATGTCTCTCGAACTTGTACCATATCGTACATAATTTATACTCCGTATTATCTCCGTGTTATCTTTTTAAAGATAGGAGAGATTTTGTGGAGTGACCTAATTTTCTTTTATAAAGTACTAAGAGAGTTAATAGAATGCTTTTCATTGTTGAGGCTGGTCTCAATTAATGTTCTCCCTCGAGCTCTAAAAAAATCATCCCCTTTTTTCGATTGGATTGCATCGCACTCTATACGGTAAATGCAAACCCTTAAATACAAAGGCGATTCACGCGAACGATTTGGGTAGCAACATCGATATTAGTTTTATGTCTTTGGCTACGTTCAAATCTTCTATCATAAAATCATTGCTCATATAAATGTTTTGTATTCCCGAATTCTTATTGTGTATTTTATCACCAAAGGGATGCAATTCCCGTGAATAAATCCAAATGAAATGAAATTATACATATCATATATAACATACACAGGTGTATTGTGTTTGAAAATATTTTGTATATTTTTACGCACATCTTGCGGCCTTTTATTTATTGTAGTAATGTTTGTCGAATGCCGAAAGTGTCAAAGTGTCTCGCGCGGCTATTTAGGGACTAAACAGAGGACTTCGCGAGGAATTAGCGTTGGTCCGCGAAGCCTCTATTTTCGTTGCAACGCGACGTTGCTTATTCTAGAAACAGTGAGAACGCAGGTCTCTGAAGCCTCGATTTTTACACCTTTTACACAGAGAGCGGAATGCAAAGCGAACACGGAGCGTAGGAATTTCGAGTTCTATTTCAGTTTTACGGGAGGACTAAACGCGCCGTCATCTGCGGGTATTCAGCGAAGTATCAAAAAAAAAAACCACCGGGACTGATACGTAATAATTCACTGCTCCTGCAAAATCCTATTTTAATACCGCGGACTTCTGTTTACCTCCGTCTTTCTCCATTTATTATCGTGGCGATGAGAAACCGAGAGAATTAAATCGAAAGCGTAGAAATTCGCGGCTAAGAAAACCCGACGCCTTACTGACCGCGAAAGTCAAGTGCAACATCGGACAATTTCTCGAGATGATAGCTTTGTTGATAGCGAAGCGCTTAAGAATGAAGAGGGGGCGCGCAATCTTCGTTAATTAGAGATCGGATCGGCGAGTCTCTTCGCGGACACAACGCGGCGTTGCAGCTGCGCGAGATCGCCGCGCTATGCGACGCGGAGCGACGCGACGCGCGCGGCGCCGGTTGTGCAATGTGTGTACACGCGCCGTAATACGGACACATAATTGTTCGCCCGCGGTTGTATAATACGGCTTCCAGCCGCGTCGGCAGTCGTCGGCGAAGCGTCGCTCCGGCACGAGCGCGTCGTAAAAACCGCGCGGATTCAGCCGCTCGCGTTCGTCGCGACGTTATCGACACTTGAAGCGCGAGAAATATCGAACCTGCAATGATCCCGCGAGACTCGAGCGACCGTCGGGCGCGAAATTCGCGCGAAAAATCATCCCCGGACGCCCGAGTCCCGTCGGAGCCTCAGAAGTGCCAGTTAAATCGTTGTATATCGAGTGCAGTGAACGTGATATCAGATCGATTGTCGAGACTCGATATCGAGTAGTATCGTCTATTTACTTGACAGCTGCTTAGTAGAGTATGTCAGATTTCACGGTTCGAATTTGGCACGTCAGAAGCGTCAAAGTTCGATTTATCTACCGCGACCTTCGCCGGCTCGAAGCGGTAAATAATAAAAATGCAGAAACTTGCGTTCGCCGTCAGTCTGGCGAAATAAATGTCGAACGAAATAGAAATGATAAAACTCGCTCTCGCGTGCTCTCTCGCGTATGTTCCGCTCGCGATTCATTCGCATCGTCGAGCGTCATTTCCGTCGACGCGAGGGTACAATCGCGAATTCAGCGCGTTAGCGTGAATTCGCGCTGCTACGCGTCGTTGCTGCGAGGTGGCGGCCGCTTTTTGTGCTCGTTACGCGAAACTGGCCGGTCGTCATCGGCGGTAGGCTTGTCTCGCGCTATCCAGTGCGCGACGTGACGTCGGGACGCGAGTGATGCGCGCAACTCGTGCAACGGGAGCGTGAAGTAATGAGGAAAGAAGAAGGACAGACGCAGGCGCGGGATAGACGGAACGAAAGAAAAGGAAAAGAGAGAGAACAAGACGGATAACGACTATCCGGGCAATTCCGAGCGAAATTGGAACGCGTTGCTGCCACCCGGCGCGTTCCTGCGAATCGCGCTCGCAATTGCGTAACACCGGCCACCGAGGAAGGTGTGACCATTCGTTCGTTTGTTCATCCGTTCGCTCGTCCGTTGTTGCTCCGTTGTCCATCCGCCGTACTCGTCATCGTCGACATACTCGTCATGCTCGAATAACACGTTCGCGCGAGTGTGCGCGCGTGCTTACAATCTTCGAGCGGTCGACACCGTTCGAATTCCATCACTCGCGACGCCGTTGCGCGCGCTTCCACGTGAGCCGCGCGTCGAGAGCCAAGGTGAAGCCGGGGAAGGAAAGGAGGTGGGTAAACGTGAGACGAGGAACACCACGCGATGACGCGTCCGTGGTAAATTTATTGCCCGACGTCGCTTTCTTTATCTCTCGTCGCGAATGTCGCGCGAATTCGCGCGGCGGGAGAGTGGCGATTCCGCGGCGCCGCGAAACCCGTCATTGTCGAGGCCGTTACCGTAACGCGAAGCGTCTGTCCGACGTTTCTTCCTCGCGATTTGCCGCGTCACGCGCGCCTCGAGGCGCGAATCGTGCGAAGCGCGCAGGACGACACGCGGAAATCGTGCTCTCGGGAGTGCCCGTGAGTGCCTGTGAGTGCGAAATTCGCCGGAACCGCCGGAGGTATCGCGTCACGATATCGTCGCGATAAGTGAAATTCGCAAGGGATTGCCGGGGGTATGTCCTTGTAATCACAATTTGTGGGACATAGGACGCAGGAGTCGCCAGGCGTCGTCGGTGTGCTTGCGATAAGAGCGAGGCTCGCGGGATCACGTGGACGGCCCGGCGATAAAACGAGACGCGGTGTCGCGCAGCCGAGGAAAGGGACGACAGCAGAAATAAATAATAGTTGTGCGTCGCCGGGCATTCGCGCGACATGGAACTTCGCGTGCGATAGGGAAAAACGTTTGCGCCATCGGCGAGTGCGCGCATTGCTCGTAAAATCGCGTCGTAAAGTAAAATGCTATGAAAGAGCCGCTTGCGAACGGTTACCGGACTGTTACGTGTCGTATGAAAGGAAACTTCTCGGTGCCGGGCAAAAACCTCGCGCGAATCACGGATTCTTCGGTAACGAGAACCTCGCGACGTCTGTTCGCGCGCATCCCGCTCGGAGACCAACGATCAATTGAGGCTATCAACGCGTTCTCCCTTTACGAACGATCAGGGACTGATCGAAGACGTTCAGAGAGAAACGAAAAATACTTAGATTCAATTATCGTAACGTTCATGTATGATCACACATATCATGAAAATCCACATGCTGTTCGGGAAACAGTTTTTCGACGTCAGTTCAATTGTAACGTATAGACGGACATGTATAAACATAGGTGAAATTGTTTCTCGCAGATTTCACATTTTTCCTATAATTTTCTAATAACGCATTTCGGGCCGTATGTTTATATAACAAATTTTTCTTATTCCTGCTCATAGAATGTAAAACTATTGAAGTGTGTACGGAAAAACCTGGGACACCATGAATAAGATTAAAGGACAACATGTAAGGGTATGTAATAAATGTAGCAAATAATTGTGATTTCGACGCTTTTAGGACGTCTAAAAGAGGTGTTTACGACGTCTTGGGACGTCTTATTGCCGTAAAGACGTCTTTTCGATGCAAGAGAGAGACCTTTTCCGCTCAGCTAGACGGGAAAATGAACGTCACGACGACAGGCGGCAGGGTTCTTCCCGCTCGCGATAACAGCTGCGCGCATTTTCGAGACACGTTTTGCTTCACCGTTGCTCGCCTTGATTCGATCGCGGCTTAGTGGAGTTTCTCGCAACGGGATCTCGATAGGATCTCGAGGAGGGAGAGGAAGAAACGAAACGCGAAGGGAAGAGAGATCCGAGCGGATCGATTCCACGCGGAGGAGTCTCGATCTCGATCTATATATAGCGTCGCCGAACGGAGATGAACGAGGTTAGGCACGTTCTGACGGCTCTGAGGTCTCCCACGAAGAGCTCGACCTTGAACAACAGCGTGGGCGTCGCGACGACGACGTGGTACGACGTTCCGGCGCCTATCATCGTTCACTGCCGCGAGTTCCGCGAGGACGCGGGCCGCGGCGAAGAATTCGACGCGAAGGAACGCGAGGAGGGAGACGAGAAGGAGTCGGAAATTATCTTGTCCTTCGCGGAGAAGGACACGGGTGTGAAATTCATCGACGGCAACATGGAAACCGGCCGCCGGGGGAAGTCCTCGGAGAAGGATCCGAGCGTTGGAGGAGCCTGGTCCTCCAACAACGGCGAGGCGTTGTACCAGAATAACGTAGAAGCGGCGTTGAACAGCCTGAGCAAGGTCTGCGCGGAGACGTCCTCGCCACTCGAGACAGCTCCGGAGGGTTGTCGCGCGAACGACAACCGGGACAGCCGGAAGAGGCACAGTTCCACGGTGGAGTTGAACGCCACTGCGGTGGTGAAGACCGACAGCGACGGGGTGCCGACGATAAGCTTCAGTTTCCTACGTGCGGACGAGAAGTTCCACCCGGAAACCGCCGATGAAGAGGAGGTCGTCATCCTGGAGGTCGACACGAGCGATCAGGTCGACTGCTCGGCGGCTGATCAACTGTACGATCTTCCCAAAAACGCCGTCTCGGGCAATAATTCGGTCTCTTCGGAGCAACGAAGAGACGAAACGGACGTCGAATCCTCCTCGTCGCCGACGGTATGTCAGGATCTTTACGACGTGCCGAGGCCGGCGAAGCAAGACGTATCGCGAGATGAGGAAGCAACCGATTGCTGTCAAAAGAACCCGGGGGAAGTCCGGGGGGGAACGCTCGATATACCCAAGAGAAACCAAGGCGACCGGATGAAGCGGTCGACCAGGTCGCTCAAGTCGGGCAGAAGGAGTTACGGGGCGTCCGACAGCGACGGCTACGACGCCGGCATCGCGTCGATGTCCGGCTCATACTCTGACCCGGAGTGCCCGAACGAGGCGGCGTTGTCGGTGAGCGGCGGCTCGGAGCGCAGCAAGCGGCTCAAGCTGCAAAAGAGACGGCTCGGCAAGGCCTGGGGCAGGATGCGCAACTGGTTGCGAGAGGAAAGGACCAAGCTCGGCGAGGTGGTGAACAGGCACGCCAAGATGCAGGCGGTCGGCGCGCTCAATGCCGAGGTAGCCGAAGCAATATCCGTATTTTTGCGAAAAGCGAGAAAAATCAGGAAAGGGGGGAATAACAAATAGTAAAAAAGGAGCAATCTCGACATATTGATTAACACATCGAATGCCATCGACGGTCATCGGGACTGACCGATACCGACGACGGATCTCCTTAATTTACCCGCGAGACGTAATTAACTGCGTATAACGAATCGAACCGTGCGATCATTAGGGAACCAATTAAAAGATGAGAAATGCGCGCACTGAAGATTGAATTTATCCATATCGTATCGTTGGTCGTGCAATCTTTCAGTTGAGTTTTTGAAGGATGGAAATTAGCGGCATTCGATGTGTTAGTGTACGGGGGAAAAGATTGGATGAATTGATGTGACAGTGAATGAGCTAGATGCGTTTCGATTGAAGGAGGCAGGACTTTGTTTACTTTATTATTTTATTTATAGCATGAGCGAGGAGAAATTTCCTTTTTTTACATAAAATAAAGGGAATAATAGAAATCAAAAGTACATGAAGTAAATTTAAATTTTGAAATGGTCTAATTTTTGAGTTCAACATTACTCTAATTGGTTTACATACTCCAGCTAGAAATTTAAGAAATAATGAACTCTTTCATGTCGCAGTTCACCGAACATTGTATGAAAGATTTAAACTGTTAATCGCATTAATATGTTTGCTAACCAATATTCGGATGTTGTTTTATTTCTTAATATATTTAAAAATGCTATCATAAGAAACATTACTAATTAATTAATAATATATATTACTCTATTTATATATATATTTTTTTTTGTTAAGAGATGAGTTTTGACCTGTTAATAAATTACATTAAATTAAATAAAAAAAAAATTTAATTCTTACGAACCAAATTCGGCCTTAGAAACCAGAAATTCTGTTTCCAAGACGCGTTTCGTTCATTATCACGTCAATTCGGCCAATCTTTTATCTCGGTGCGATGGTTGAGATAGCGAATAGATAAAACAGATCGGGGGATCGAAATTGTAGAGGTCGAAAGTAATTCCAGAGAGACCGCGGAATTGATGAAGGTGAAAAAAATTGAAGAGAATCTCAGGTTCATTCATATATGCAAGTTTCGGAGTGAATTAGAGTGGAGTGAACTTGTAATTAGTAAGAGCCACAACCTCGCGTTCGAAGCGGACTTTAGGAATTGCGGGTCACTTACACGTGACTTCGCATTTCCACAATTTCACTCCGCTTTCACTCCGAACCCTTTATACGTCGCCTGAGGTTCCCCGTTAACCGTAACTAATGCCAAGGTAGCATCGGGACCGCCTCTCGGGGCTAAACGACACGACTCCTCGATTTCCAATCGAGGAGGAGACTTCGACTCCTCGATCGTCCTCGGTCATTCTGAATCGCAATCCATCGGCAACGAACACGAGAGAGGCGAACCTCTCGCGACACTTACCCGCGTGAGCACAAAAACGTGAATGTAAATGAAAACGAAACGAGGTTTCCCGTTCGTGCGTTTTTCCCGATCGTCTCGACGGATCTTTCAATTGCGAATTTTTCGCTCGAAGACACAGAGCGAGGCTTCTGGGGTGTCCGGCAAGAACAAGCAACGCGGTTTCTACGACCTGACGCGAGCTCATACGCAGGAGTCCGGCTCGATCACCAGAGTGGAGGAGTACGGTCTCTCGTCTGTCTCCGAAGAGGCAAACGTCTCCGACGTGGAGAGGCCGGCGTCGGCGTCGCCCGACTCGGGCAAGGCGTCGGCGAACGGTGTTGGCGCGTCGGAACGTCGGTCGCGGCAGCTGCGCGGCAACCTGAGACAGAAGACCGCCAGCTCAGACGACATCCTGGAGGGCAGGTCGAGGCTGCAGCCGCAGCCGGTGTCCTTCAGCATGGACAAACTCTGTTCGGACACGGAGAACGACGGGGCGACGACTACGATGACGGCGGCTGACGTTGAAGCGTCGAGGGACCACGTCGGTGGGAAAGGTGGCCTGATTAAGAGGAGAATGCTGGGGTCAATCAGGGGGTTAATGGCCTCGACTCATCTGCTGCAGACCTACGAGATCGAGGAGGTACTTGGAGCTCTCTCTCTCTCTCCCTCCCTCTCGTGTCTCGTTACTTTTCTTACCGGTCGCGCCGTTACAACGACCGACGTGTTTGCGCGGTTGTCACGCACTTGCGACGGGTGAGTGCGATCGAACGCGCGCTACACTACATGAGAAAGAGAGAAAGAGAGAGAATAGGAGAGGTGAAAAGAGAGAAAGAGAGAGGAAGACGCGGTACCGTGAGTGGGAGTAAAGGGCGTAATCGTGGTATGTGTGTGTGTGTGTGTATGTGCACTTCGATCGGAAGCAAGTTACGGATACGTTCGGACGCACGAGTGCCGCCGAGAGATACGATTTGAATAATTCAAATTGAGTTAAAGTTAACAAGGCAGAGTCGCTCGGTAACGGACAGTCGGAAGTACCCACTAACGTTGAATAGAAGCTTTTATTTCGGGAATTTTTTGCCTTCTTTTTTGTCACGTGAATTCTGCTTTTACGAGTCGGAGGAATTTCCATATTTAACGGATTTCCAGCACTCGCCGGCGACCCGAGGAGGACCCTCGCGAGTAGCACGCGTGCGGTGGCATACGCGGCGATAATCCTTGCGCGCAGTATATTTACATTCGCGCGTCTTCCACGCGCGGCGAACGCTGGATCTCACTCTCTCTGTCTCTCTCTCTCTCTCTCTCTTGTTGTATAATGAATCGGATACGCTATACCGCGGTGTCCTTGTCCAGCAGTCCAGATGTTGTAGGTGTTTAAACGTCGCGCTCGTAACAAACGAGGTCGTGAATGAGGTTTATGATTCATAACCGATTTAGGTTAATATCGACACGCACGGGATCATTAAGACCCGCGCTGCCGGGCAATGAAGATCGCTCGGCAGCTATTAATTAACGAGAGGTCGCCAAGGTCGGTCTTAGTTAGTTAACGTTCGAGAGGCATTCAGGCAGGATAGAAATCATTATTGAATCGAGCGACCCGTGTGCTTCGCTCTTGGCGCGTAAACCGCGCCCGGCGAAATGGACACCTGGTTTAGCCGATTAAAATAACTTGCGCTTAGCTACTCGTGACTCATTTATCAATATTGAATGACGTATTATTACTGAAAATCGAGCTTCGCCGCTTCGGAGTATCGCTGTCAAGCGTCCGTGATTCATGCCGCTCGTTTCTTCGCTTACGCCAGTCTTATTTCATTCTTAACGTCCGCTCAGGTGAGGCGCGTAAAACTTACGGCCGCCCCGCGAATTCTAAGGGGAACGGAAATTTGTTGCAAAATGCCGAATCGTTCTTAAACCGTGTCCTGTCGAGGGTACCTCAGTCAATATTAGCTCTTTTCCTCGCTCTCGCGCGATTTACCTCGTCGCGTGAAAGCGCCCAGGGGATATAACACGCACACGGAGAAAATATTGTAATAAATTACGACGAAGTTTTGTAACGCTGGACCATACTGGAATTATAACTGGAATTACATAATGTTACATGTGCTGTAATCTATAATGATGCAACGAAATACATCACTAAAAATTACAACACACATAATAATTTCAGTCATAATTCCGGTATGGTCCAGCATGAAAAAATGTGGTAATTTTCATTACGATGTTTTCAATCAATTGACTGATCAATTTGTATCATTGATTCTCTCAAAGTAACATGATCTTTTAAGTTTCATTTTCTTCCGAGTGAGGCAGCCGGATGTTCGCGTAATAAAATATGCGGAAAGCCTCGTAATTTGTTAATTATAGTAATGACATCAGGATATTACACATCGCGCGTGGAATGCATTATCTACTGAATTCTCGAAAGCTTTCGGCTCAAGATAAAGAACGGCATTTGAGTCTCCATTACTTGTACATGATTAAGGAACTCCTTATCCCGGATAGATCTTCCGGCAGGCCACGAACGCACTTCTATTTTTATCGCCCATCATCGTGATGCGTTCGCGTACGATTGTCGTGTTTCCACGGTGATTTCGCATCCAATGCGAGCCGGGTGGTCATTCCGGCCGCAGACTTTACGAGATGCACGCGCGATAAATCAGCAACACACGACCCATAGAAACCGAACGCGCTTTTTTCGCGGCACGCTCTTTCGTTGCGAAAGTCTTTTTGCCGAACGCCGTCTTCTTATCGACGACATTTCTTGCGTCGGCATTCGCTTTCGCTATTAAAGAGTTTTCTCGCGCTGTCGGAAACGCTTCTTGTCGTCTCGCTGGATCAAAAGTCGCCGTGCTGCGCTCTCAGGTATGGATTGGTCACGCACGTAACTCGGCGGAACATTGAGTGCTAGTTATGCTCTCGGCAAACATTATCTGCGAATTCTATATTCACGATTTATTTGGTAACGATATTCTTCAACGCAACGTTATGTTGCAAAGACTAAGAATTGTATCACTTTGAAGATATCGTTCTTTCTATCCAGTATCTTCCCCTCTCAATTCATAAAAATTATTCTTGAATAGCCGTGGTAGAAATTTAATGCATTTGTGGAGCAATTATTGGAAAATGATTTACTTTCTGTCTAGTAACTGAAGAGTGAAACTAATAATGGGATCCGGATCATAGATATAACGCTTTTCCTGCAATTATTGCACACGAAAATCTGAACCCTTTTACTGAACGAAAACAGAACGATAAATGGACGAGAAAACTATTCAATTGATCAACACTGGACAATAACTGGACTGGTGTTTATATAAACTGCGCACATTTTTATCAGAAAAACTGTTTCAGCCATTAAATAAAACTCTATCAAGTTCTTGTTCATTTCCTACACAGTATTGTTACAACTAATGAGAATGCATGAATGAATTAATACTAGACAGTAATTAGATGGATATGTAGGAAAAGTGCATACATTTCTGCTAGGGAACAAGAATATGATATTCTTAATGAAACTGTATAGAATTTTTTCATGTGCAAGCAAATTTTATCTTCATATAAGATTATATATTCTTGCTTATATATGAAAATATGAATCTTAAATTTTGATACTAATTTTTTTTCTATGCACCGTGAACCAGCGTTTAGCTCTTATTGGACGTACCCAGAGAAAAAGGTTTCTTTAGATTTAATATTTCTATTTATTTGACTAAAATTTGTTTCACAGAAACAACATATTTGCTTATATGAAATATTATTTATTTGAGTAAAAATGTTACTGTCTCATTCAAGAAAACTATCATTTAACAGAAAGAACGCTATTATTTGAAATAATATCTTTTAACCAAATAAAATATTATTCGGTTACAATAAATATGTAAAATGAAACAAATGATTTCTTTATAAGAAAGTTATCTTTCGTTTCAAACAAATTTTTTATTTAAGATAAAGATACATATTCATCGAAAAGTCTAACAATCGTACGTATTAATCGAAACATTAGTTTCTTCGGAGCATGCCAATGGTGAAATTTGTTTGGATGCAATAAGATTTCTTAAATTTGAAGATATCTTTTTCTCAGCATACGTTCGTAAAGATTCCAAAAGTTCCTCCGGTGTTTAAAAAAAAATATCAACCGATGCAATCGCCACGAAGCGGACGATCCGTGAATGACTTACCACGTTCTCGAGCGGGTTCGAATCGTGCGTCGGGAATACTGCTCGCCGTTTTCCAGCTCGCGGCTGCTTTCCCCACGTCGCGAGCGTCGAAATTTTACATCGACCGATCGTCCGATCGTGAGATTTATCGACTGTCCGGGAGAAATGGCGCTAAGCCGGGCACGAGCATGCCTCGAAGCGCCGCGGAGGAGCCAAAGCATGGAAAGTGTGGGAAAGTTGCGCGGAGAAAATAGCCGACTTTGTTTCGCACACGTGTGTGCACATGTACTTACCGCGATGTGCGCGCCTACACACAGCCCGGGCTTGACCGCCTTCCTCTCGCGAGTCCCGAGGATCGTCGAGTACGCGCGCGCGCGCATGAGTGCGTTTAGGCACGCGCGGCCCTGATGAACGGGAAAAGATCGCGCGCTGCACCTTGACTCGCTGGACTCGCATTTGCGACCGCGAGTTTCTTCGACAGCGCAGCGGTGGGGCTCATTGAGTTTCTCTCCGCGCACTTTTTCCGCAATTACGTCGGGAACATACGATTCGTCAAGGACGTAGAGCGCCATCGGGTGCGTAAACAAGATTGACGGGTGAATTTCATCAGCTCTCGTCCGAGTTGAATAGACAGATTGACACGTTCACTTTTTTTTTATCCGCTCATGTAGAATTGTAGGTAACAATTGAGTAACGCTCAGTCTCCGACTGCAATTATCGATCACTTTATGGCAAATTACCGGTTACTGGCGAAATATCATGTCGTCCTTGCTCGCGATTGCATCTTCATCCGCGTCCTTTGCGCAGTGCCGTTTGACGCAACGCTTTCGCAGAATTGCGGAAAAGCGAATACATGAGGCGCGCGATGATGAGGGAAAGGAAGTGAGAGAAGAAGAGAGAGAGAGAGAGAGAGAGATTCTATTCAGATATTTCGTCGACGTACGCGAAATTAAGCGCGCTGGAAAGTGTCGTTGGCGCGCGAGACGTGCATGCGCGCCAACGACCAACAGACACGGTTTGTGTCTTCGCGACCTCTGCGATTTCTCTGCGCTAAGTTAAAACGGAGGAAGTATTGTCAGTAAAAGGGAAAGGAGCGATTCGTTAAATATTCCGACGGTGTGCGCGGCCTGCGAGAGTGTAGAGTTAACTCGTGTGTTAACGCGAAGAGTAGCGTCGCTGTTTTACGATTTCGCGTTGTAACGATCGCCCGAGGTTCGCGCGTTTATGCGTGGAACACAGAGAAACGGGGATAATAGTCGTGTTTAGCGTATATACATTTTCAATAACAACGCAAACGCGCGATCAAGCGGTTCAGATTAACTCAATTTTCCAGCCATTAGAGATGAGATATGTACTTTGTGCGCGTATTTTGAATCTTGAATGAACTCTCTTGGAGATCGGCAATGGGAACGCAAAGGATATTTCTCTGACCGATTCACAACGTCACGATATTTCGTTTCTTCCAAACGAAACTTGAGTTGGCAAACACATTCCTGCCGCGGCTTTAAACAGTTTTGCACGTAACATTCTTAAATTGAAATCTTGCAGACGACATACAGGGGATGTCTGAAAACGTGTCGGGAATATTTCAAGAATCAATTTGGAAATGTATTTCGAGTCAAAAAGTCTATATAAACATACGTCCTAAACTTAATCGTTGCCAAGTTATTGTTTATTTCATAATTTAAGTGGCCAACGTTTGAATTGAATAGGATTTACTAAATAAAGAAGTGTTCTTATACATTTTGTTTATTTTGTTTGCGAGAAATGTTTAAAGTTGTCAGCATTGTGCTCGATACACGATAACCGTACGTCGTAGAAGTAGCTATTGCGTTCTTAATAGGATTTCCTATAAAAACACTTGTTTATTTAATAAACTATTCAACTTATATTTTGGCCACTTCATCTTTCAGTACCTGCGCGCGGACTGGAAGTCCGCACGCAATGATATTTCCCTATAAACTTTTGAGCGCAGGTACTGGAAAGTTAAATTGTGAAATAAACAATAACTTGGCAACTATGTTTATATAGACTTTTTGACTCGAAATATATTCCCAAACTGGCCCTTGAAATATTTCCGGTACGTTTTCAGACACCTCGTATTTCATTCGGATCGAATTAGCGAATATTTATCAGATTTCAATAGCTCGTCAAAATGCCCACTCCATCGTGTATCATCATTTCGGTATTCAATAACGAATTACAAAACGACGACGAGATTAACGAGTTAATGACCGCGCGGCACACACAGACGTGCACTCGTGGCGATGAAAGTTTCTTTGTTTAGCGATAAATGTAGATAGGTCCCCCGATACGGCGAGATAAAAGGGGAAGTCCCATTCGGAAATTCGCACGCGTTGTCTCCTATTAACCTAGCGAGGAAGTGAGGAGAATCATCCGCATTAAGCGGCCGACACGTTTGAATTAATGCGAGCGTGGCTCGCTTTATAATCGCCGTGTCATATATAAATTTCAGCCGACGCTTTTATCGGCGTCTCGAATAAGATAAATTCGCCGGCGAATAATCGGATTCATAAGCTTCGAGAAGACGAGGGGGGCAAAAAAAAGGAAGATAAATCGACACTTTTATTAGGACTCGCGCTAAAGCGGACGTCAGAGTAAAATTTTCATCACTCATCGAAAGCAACACCACCGAAAAGTCATCGGAGTCAGAGGCATCGGTGAATGATAGATGATAGCCTACTGTGAACAAGCCCTTTAATTTCATCGCGATTAAACGGAGGGGATCAACAGCGGGCAGAGTGTGTCGTGTGGTAACATTTTAAAAATAGGCCACTTTATACCGTCCGCATCGTGACAAACGTGGATTCAATGGTCATCGACTGGTCGTTGACTGGCCGTGCACCTGCTCATTGCGGGATAGGCGAGTGGAAATAAACCACCTGTTGCAGGTACACGCCCGTTCCTTGTTGTCGTCATCGGCGTGCCGCAATAGACGTATCGATTAACCTTTTAAATCCGCACCATCCGAATCGGTACAGCAAACATTCGTATAAATAAGTCGACTTTTATTTTGTCTTTTATTTTACTTCGACCGTTACTTTTATTTTGTCTTATCGTTGTTCCCCCTCCCCCCCCTCCACCCCAGTGGATAATAAATAATACCATTCGTAACAACGAGCGCAGTTTGTCGTGTTCGAATTTGAAGACTGTATTCCGTGCGAAGCAAAACAAGAAAGAAGGTAAAGGGAGTCTCCATTTCCTTTCTCGAGGGTATCTGAAGAAGCACTACTCGGAAGAAGATGGTAAAAGATTTGATACGTTGGTTTACACACGTGCTACATTAGACACGCGCTCCGTGGGATTACACGCTATCATACTAACGAACGAGGGATCCGGTTAGCCGCTTAATTACACGGTCGCGAGGCGAATCTGCCGTTCGAGCCGCTGCCATTGATTACGCACTTAATCGCACCGCCGTCGGTCCGGCACGGTTTCGCGCGTTGTATGTTTTTCTCAGAGAAAAGGATACGCTGCCGAAGCGGATCCGGCGGGTTCACGTGATAACCATTATCCCGGGCGAATTTCATTGGAACGTGAAAAGAACGACGGGGCGGCGGCTTCTGGGTGAACCGGCGACGGCTCAGCCTATTTTCGTGACATTTCATTAATCCGCGAGTGGGATTTCAACTTTCGCCGCAGCGAGAACCGTAGAAACGCGCGTCATTTTTGCATAAATCCGTCGTTAGTCCCCGGCATACTCCGGCACCCGGTTTAACGTCGTTTATCGCGAGGCACCACACCGCCGCCGCCGCCGCCCTCGCCGATCTTTCGCGACACGGCGAAGAATTACGCGACGCGTTCTGCGCGGACACGCTCGATATATAATCGAATTAGAAATCTTCCGAGTTTCAGCCGGTTGGATGGACACACACACGCGCACCGGTAGCCGTCGTCGTGGCTGCTCGAGCGAGACACGATAAGGCCTAAACGTTCACGATCGCGATATTACGTTAACACCCGCAGAAGCAGACCTGAGAATGGAAACGTGGGGCAAGTCCACTTTCGGTAGAATTCAGACCGAGTCCATAGAAAGTTGCTCCGTCACTTTGTTAGCCGCCGTTTTACAAATAGACCATGTCCGCTTCAGATGTCCCACCTCGCACGATCGACGGCGAACTATATCGATTATTACGCCGGATCGTGTTTTTCTCTCTCTNCCCCCCCCCCTTTTTCTTTACGACAACTTCATAAATCCAGTGTGATGTAGCTCCAAAGGCGACGTTGCGGAACTACTGGGGTTACTTATTTATTTTAACGGGCGAGACACTTTCGTGTCCCGCGTAGCTCTTATCGTTTTCTACCGCAAATGAGAAAGAACTCCGCTCTATTCCTCTCCCTCCTCACCCCTTTGCTCTTCCCTCGCGTTAAATGTTCACCGCGCGGTTTCGAATACGTTTGCGAAGTCTCCGCGATGGCTCTGTCCGCTCATTTAAAAAGCGGGTCGCTGTTAATTAACATATAAAATTATTCACACTTTTAAAGACTGATATGTATGTGTGTACATATGTGACTCATCTCTGGCATATGTAATATTCCGCGTCTACCTTGTTACGCAGATTAAAAAATAAATACACGGTATGATTCACTAAGGGAATTAGCATATCGCAAAGTGATCCTCGTGTACTTTGCACGACACTTACGAATACGGACCATCAAATTGGAACACTTGCGCGTATCTTATCGGGATTATCGACTCTCCGACAATGATCGTCGCGAAATCGCACGATCATCGCACGGTGGAAGCATATTCGGTGAAATTGAACGCGAAATCGCACTATTCCGCGGTGTATCGGGCGCGTGTATCGCGCTGAGATAAACGACGAAATAGAATAAATTCATAAAGCAGAGCGATAAGAGGATTACTCGGACGAGCATTGCGCGAAGCCGCGATTACTCGAAATCGAGCGTGAGGCCAGTCAGATAACCGGCTGGCCATGAAGTTCGCGACACGGTATTTTCCCGCGAAGCCCAACTGTCGTTGCGCGATCGCCATCTATAAAAAAAGACATAAATTTGTACAGTTTGTTTCATTAGAGCATGACCATATAATTTTCAAACTATTATAAAAAATGAAAGAAACTACGTATGTACTGCACGTTCACACTGATAGAAAATTATAGTTATTTTCGGTATAAACCATATTTTATAGTAGTGATAACGTGTTGCAAAGCAAAGTTATTATCACTGGCAATATAGTAACACTTATTAAAAAAATAATTCTCTTAATTTTATGGTTGAAATGAAATATTGTTGTCCCCGAAAATAACTATATTTTTTTCTCAGCGCATACTCTCGAGATGAGGATTGCTATATTGAACAAATCTATTTCATCATGTACACATTTCTTCCACGCAGCTTCATCTTCATTAATGTCCAGATTTCTATTTTTAATTGAACTTGAGTCTGAAACTGTGATGGCCACTCTAGCGTTTCGAGGTTATTTTCTTCTTTCCATTTGGAGCAAAAACGACTCTAATGTTTTGGGTCATTGTCTTCTTGACACTCAAATTCTCCGCAGAGTGAGCCGAGGCGAATTGGGTCACAGAGAGAATCGGATCAAAGTAAACTTTAAGACAGTTGTAGTTAGTTTTTTTGTTAAAACGTTTTATCCAGTCACCCGCGTATGCTTTCCTCACACTCGTTTGAAATAAAAAATTAACTGTGTTAAAGTCTGTCTTAAAGCTTGTATTGATGCGATTCGTCCTGTGATCCGATTTGACCCAATCTGCTCTACATTTCGGTACTCATCGTTAAATACGTAGTTCTCTAGTAGAAGTCAAAACAATAACTGAGAATCTCTGTATAATGCGTTGTAAAGGAAGAGTTCTTTTACATACTCATTTAAAAGTTTTCCAAATAGACGTTTGCTTGGTCACACTTTTATTAGATAAACTCCAAGTTTATGAATTTGAATTTGATATACAGAGTTTTTCTTCCCTGTTTTCTTTGATTATTGGCTATAACAACAATCAATTTTTTAACGTACACTGATAGAAAATTATAGTTAGTATCGACGTCAAACATATTTTACAGTAGCAGCAACATGCATGTAAGGTTATTATTATCATTGACATTATAATAACTTTTACTGGAAAAACGGTTCTCCCGATTATTTTTGCGATTAAAAGATGTGTATGACGTCAAAACTAACTATAATTTTCTATCAGTGTAGGAGGCTGTCGTACAACGTTCATAGACGGCACGAAGACGCTCCTCGTTGTCGTACCGTTCGCAAGCTCGACGAGAAACGACGCGTGGGTGTCATATCGATTAGTCGTACAAGCCGTGAAGCCAGGGGAGGTGTCGTAATGGAAATCCGAACTTTGTTCCCGGTTCGCTCTACGACTTTGTCGGCGCGACTTTTTAGCGTCTTACGTAACGTTTACGCGCCTTAATCGTGACTGTATGCAGACATGCGGATGACGGAAATGTAATATCGTCGTTGACCAGTATCACGCTGCATTCCGATATTACATAATCTGATTACGCACGATGATCAAATGTCGTGTCTGCAGCGATGTAACTTACCCGCCCAGAAGTATCTCCGCGAACGCGAGAAATTGGCGAATTATGTAAAACAATGAAGAATAGCGTTTTGCAATGTGACATATACCATGGTTTGCGGAAAGGTGAGGGAAGAATTTGTTTTGCGTTGTTCATCTTTATCTTCAGATTTTCGAAGGCGTGCACAGAAAAAAAGGAAAGAAATGGCAGAAATTAATATTCTTATCAATTTAAGGGTGCATTCGGAGCTTTTAACGCTGATCAGCGTTAACGAATCATCCTATCTTTGTCGTATATCTAATGAGAGACAAAAATAAAACGACGCGTTAGAGCTGATAGCGTGTTCCCCGAACACAGCTTATATTTTAATGGCTTGCAGTGAATACGTGAACGCAGTAATATCTTAATCTGTAAATGAATATAATTATTGAATATAACTGTAAAATAATTCTAAACTTGAATATTTACTAGAATTATGTAGTACATCGAGAAAATATTCTAATAGAAATTACCACACATACACACGCACAAACACATACGCGCGCGCACGCACGCACGCACGTACACACATACACACACACAAATTTTGTAATGTTGGACCATACCGGAATTATGACTGAAATTATGATGTGTGTTGCAATCTTTAGTGATGTGTACAATGAAGTATATCACTAAAGACGACAATATACATCATAATTTCAGTTATAATTCCGGTATGGCCCAACATTACAAAACTTGTGTTATAATTTTTATTACAATACTGTTTCCGTGTATTTCTGTTCCATTAGAAAAACTTAGTGGTTTTGAATTTAGATTTTTCTATCGAGTAAATATTTTCTAAAAATGAATTCTCATATTCTCGATTTTTTAAATTTAATACGTATCGCAATTATTTTAACACGTACGAGTGAATGTTTACTTGCACGAAGAAGTATATCATATTGTATATAGTTATTGTATTATTAGTTATTGTATTATAGTTAATTTCTGCTTCTAGTAAATATTTGCCAAGGAATATTAATATAACCATTTTACCTGAATTAAGTAAATATTACTTGCACGGTACTTTTTTCAATGTGGTATTGCTTTTTGTGAAAATAGTTTCTTAGCAAAGACTGTCGTAAAGATGTGTGAAAAGGATATTACCACGCGGAATGAAATTACGGATAAATCCACTACTTCGAGGTAACGTTATCTTAACAGAATACATATATAACACTTGTCGTATAATTAATCCTTGAAAACAATCGAGAGAGATAAAGAACGTACAATCTTTTCTGTTCACATCGCGAAGCGTATAGAGAAAAAAATACTTAAAAATTTATATGTGGTATTGATGTCACGAGGACATCAATGTCCTCGCACTGAGAAAGAAGTATTTAAAATTATTTACATTTATTTGTGAGATATAAGGCTTATTTGACAGAAATAAGCCTTATTTTTGTGAAATATACCTTATATCTTTCCCACATAAGCTATCTACTATAAGCTTTTAAGTACTAAGTAAGTACTAAGTAAGAATTTACAAATACACACACACGCTGGTTAATTCACCAGCGTCTCGGGCTTCTTACGATTCGCATCCACCTACGATTCGCGATCTATTACCGATGTAAAAGACCAAGACGGAAATTCGTCCCACTGACAATCGCCGATCGCACTTAACACGTCACGCTCCATTAGCTGCGCAGAAAGGCAGCTGGCTCTCGCAATCGCAAATTCGCAAATAACAATTTCACCTAATTCGTCCGTGCACATCCGAGTCGTACTAATTACCACGCAGCTCTCCCCGCCTCCCTTCGCAGAAACCCATCGAGTTAATACTCACTTTCACCTACGATCGCCTCGGGTCGTGATTAAACTTTAATCCGAATCTCAAGCGCCAGTCAACGAACGCGCCGCTAACGAAAAAGAAAGAGCGCCATCCGATAGCCGCGGGAACATTTCTGCCGCGATTGGACAAAGGAAGGGGAGGGGCAGAGGGGGCTTTCCATTATAATCGGTGTCCCGCGATTTTATCGTTCCGTTGGCTTCCTGAGATGATGGCTTCCTAGTGGAAAAAGGAGCTTCCTTTCCCCCGGGAGGATCCGACGTAATCGAGACGTCATCGGCCGCAGGCGCGGCCGCATTAAAATACAAAAGGGTTTGGTAACGCGTGTTCGAGTAACACTCGTGTGCTTTACTTGTACTTGTTCTGGGTGTGTAATTTCTAGCGAATCGTGGTGGGAGGGTCGATAGTTATTCCGCTCTCGCGACGTGATGATGTGATCTCTTCGTCAAAATTTTGCGAGCCCAATTACCAGACGAACCGGTCCGCCGCCTTTTAACATCGTTGTTCTTAATTGCTAATTTTACGGGTTCGCGATGCCGGCTTTCACATCGCTTTTACGGCGAAACAGAAGAACCAAACAGGAACAATAACACCAATTTGCGATTCATTTGTAGTCTAAAGCGTTTCTCGTAAGTACTAAATGAACATATTTTTGTTAAAGTATTCGCTCTTTCTTTATGAGGCGTAATAATTCATTAATTAGAGTTCGCTGATTCTAAAATGCAAGATATTCGGATGAGACATTCCCTTTAAGAGGATTAAATACATCTGTTTGTTATTTTATTTTATTATAATATTTATATATTTGAAACAAACAACTCTAGAATTTATTTATTGATTCGCTTGAATTTTATTTATCTTAAAAATGGAATGTAGAATTTTTTTCTTGAAGGAATAAAGAGAATGTTTAGTTCAAGATGTGAGGTCTGGCTCCTTTATGGATCGATAATACTTTCCGTAATTCGAGCGATCGCGTTTGCATAACCGACGTGCTTTATAAACAAAATATTAGTACCGTTCGTGCAGCTTTGTAAGTACCGTTTGCGATAATCTCGCGCAACAAGTATACGAGAAAGCTAAGTGAACACATAACAGCAATGAGGCGAATGACTAGATGAAGTGGATAATGACATGCACTGGTCTTCTACCGCGACTAACGCAACCCATCTGCTCTAATGACAGAAAAATGTTAACAGAGACGATAATAAGCGGCGGGTATTACAAGAAATCTCGCGTTACAGTTGCATACATTCAACAAGCACCGTGGCCTTATTGCACTTATATTTTCCCTCTTTATCTTTCTCATTGATATTTCTCAAAATAATTTTTCTTCAATCTCAATGATATTTCTGAAGTAATTCCTCGATTTTGATTACATTTTCGCGAGATTTCAATTTTGAATCTGTCTCTTTCCATTTTCTTTGCACTTCCTTCACGAAGTCACAGTCGAATCGTCGTGGAATTCTGCTTTCTGCCGTTGAAGAATTGAAGCGCCTAGCAACAGTACATGGTTCTTGCACATCTGCAAACACTGTGTACCTGTTGTTTACCGAATTCCGATCGTGAGCAAAGCACGTGGTCGAGAACATGGGTCGCCTTAGTGTGGCCGCATGAAAGAAGGTATCGTATAATTCAGCGCTAGTGTTGCATCTGGTGAGCCGCGATGCGTGGTTACCGCTATTTCATGCGTTTCCCTCGAGGGCCGAGTGTGTATTCAAGCGTGGAGCCGAACGAGGCTCAGATTTTTGTCTCTTTCGAAGACGACGTGAGCTGGCAGTTCCTTCCGGGACATCGTCTGAACGTCTCTTCACGATCGATAACTATCGGAAGTCGATAATATACGATAATTAACGTGAGACAATGAAAGGAGAAACCGATAATTAATGTCATTACAGTCGCATGTTACCATAAATGATTTTTTTATCATCGTCCTTTATCTCCCCTTGCTCGTCAAAAATCAAAATTACGTAGAAATCAGTGTTTATTTCGCATTTTATGATTTTTTTTATTGTTGACTTTACCCCGCTTTGAATTTTACTCGTATTGCGCACTGTAAGCTTTCTCTCGTGAAATTTTCGACGTCCGCATACCGAGTGAATCTCAACGTGTAATAGCTTCGGGGGAAGATTTCGTAGCTTCAACACAGTGCGTTCTATTGTTGCGCGAATCACAACGGTGATTCTGCCTTTCGCGTCAATTCAAAGCCGCGCGCGAATATTGCCTCGTGAATCGGAAATCAAGTCGTGGTACCGCGCAATTTGAAACAATGTTTCGTCAGCGACTCGGCATAACCGGCGCGCTGTGCTATAATTGTCAAGTGTCAATAATTGTCAATACAGTTTTATTTACTCGTTTTATTTACTATTCACTGCCTCCGTACAAATTCCCTCCACATCCTGTTCCGCGCGAACATTAGGATTATTTTGATAAAAATCGAAGGAGCAACGGGACTCTGTAACAGTTCCGCTTGTTTTTTTTCCTTTCTTCTTGTAATGTATACTGCAAAACACGAACCAGTCTCATCGTCCGCTGGTCTCGTTGCGCAACATTCTAATTTATTCTTCTGTCGCGTGCAGGGAGGACAAGGCGGTTTCGAGGACGTGCGAAGATACGTCAAACAAGGAGGCGACTTCTGCAAGGAACTAGCGTCGATTCTTCACGAAAGGTATTATAATTTGGCCACCTTATTATAATCTGTGCCATCTTTTACCGATCTCATGCGAGCGATTTTCCAAAACACGGAAGTAATACGAGAATGTGATCTCAGGGCTGAATTAGAAGCCACTTACGCCAAAGGACTGAGCAAGCTCAGCAGTAAACTGACGAAAGCATGCGCCAAGGATCAAGGTAATTATTGGCGTTCTACTTCCGCGAATTTTACCACCACTATAATTTATCAAATTAACGCGTTCGGTACTCGCGATACGCGGTTGCAAGCTGATCGTTCTTGAGCGTTCCACGCAAGTTTTGGTCGCTTCATAGATAGATATCCGATTGAATCCTACATGTAACTTCCGTTTCTGTTTCTTCTAAGAAACTTCCATTTCTCATTTCTCTGCATTTACTTTCGGCAATATTTTCAACTCGCGAAAATTTCAACAAACACACTCAGTATCAGAACTGAAATGCCAAGTTGAATTCATTTCATTTTCTCTTCGATCGCGTAATTATTGTATCTATCGATACCAATGAGATATTTCGGTGTTGGACGACGGCCGCGTAGAGATCGTCTTCTGAGTGTATTTCATAATGCAGGTGGTAATAGTAGCGGAGGTGTGAACGAAGCATGGAGGTGTGTCGGCGAGGAGATGGAGGCTGCCGCGGAAGCCCACAGGGTGTGGGGCATCGCGCTCAGCGAGCAACTCGCCAAACCGCTCCGAGTAAGTCCGACTTACGGCAGATAATTACGCGTCGCGTATTGCAAAAGCGCGCGAGGGGGCTTCGAGGGAAAAAGTGACGTCAGGCGGCGCGCAATTGCGCTTACGCAACCACCGTGTGGTCCCAGGCGCGACCGTTGTAAAAAACCGCGTTAAAGTAGGAAGTATCACTCTCGACTAATGAAGTCGCGCCTTTGGAACGAAGATTTATCTATGAGCGCGACAATTGATTGAGTCGATAAGAGGCAATGCGTGTTTGAGCGCAAATCTTCTTATTGTCGCGTTGTTCGACCAATAACAGCGTATTGATTGATCAACGTAATATCAATATAATTACACTTAAAAATGGATAAATATAAAAAATATATTAATAAAGATATATAGAAAGATTATTATTATATTATTATATATCTTATTTAATAATAGATATCTTTTATTGTTATTATTATTATTATATAGAGTGTTACATGACGTACTGTACAAACCTAACGAGCATGTTTCTAATGTAAACTGAAGTAGAGAAAATGTATTATAAACAATATGCTAAAACTTTTAATCTTTATGTTTTTTTTTCATTTCTAATAAAAAATGTTCCAAAAAATTGTTCTATTTATAAAGATAAAATTTTAGATGAATAATCATTTCGAATCATTTTAATTTGTATCCGAAACATGTTCCTTAAATTTGGACGGTATATCTTGTATATATAACACTCTGTATAATTATATATATATTATTATATTTAAATAATATTTAAACAGATATAAAATATGGAGTCATATAGAGTTAATATATAAATAACTGCGGTTTAGCTCTCATCGGCCACCTAGTTGTTGCCCCTAGTACCTTGTGAGAGTCGGTACAATGCACTCTCTTGAGGACTTAGCTTCGTGCATATTTAACCGACGAGTAGATAGCAAGTTGCAAATGTTCAGTTAATAACTTTCCACAAGATCGCCGCTTGTCTCGACCATTCTCCTCTGCGCGTATTTCACGGCGAGTTTCGAGCCGACTTTCTCTTCGCGAGGAGAATCTTCGATGTAGAGACACAAGAGTGCATAGAATTGCCGAACATCACGAATCTCGAAGATCACCAAGATCATCAATCGTGAGATCTCGCTTCCCGGAATCGGCACAGAGAGTTCACGAAAGGACGCGCTCGTTTCAGGTGGGCGTCGCGGAGGCGCAGGGCCGCTCGAGGAAGTCCATCGAGAACTCGGTGGACAAAGCGTCCAAGGCGCTCCAGGAGTGGCGCGGGATCGCCTCCAAGAGCAAGAAGCACAGCTTCGCGTGCGCCCGCGAGAACGAGAGGCTGCAGGACTTGGCACGGCTGCAGACCATCAGTCAGAGTCAGCAGAACAATAACACCAAGTCGTCGAGTCATCACATGACGGAGAAAGAGGCGAGCAAGCTGGAAACCAGGCGGAGGAAGGCCGAGGACTCGTCGCGTAGAGCCGACACGGAGTTTTACACGGTGAGCGTGAGGGCCGAGAGGGCCAGACTGGAGTACGAGGGCACCGTCAGGAAGGGCGCGAAGCAGATGGAGCTGCTCGAGGAGGAGCGGCTGAGTGCCTTGAAGGACTTGGCCAATGTGTTTCTGGCACATTTGCAAGCGCTCGCGCCGCGACTGCAACAGGTAATGCGCGTCGCACACGCGACGATGGAAGATTGATTATAACGCTCGAGGTTGAATATGAGGTTTTACGATGAGTCATCTTGCGATGACTATTGAGACAAGAACCGTCTTTTCGCGAAAGTTTTGCACGCCTGTCGCCTGATGGAAGGAAAATTTCCTTTCCATTATGAGCGTTACTATACTTTGCGTATTCAACTCGTCTCGAGAAGGCTCATCGTGAAGCGAACTTCTGCCTGAGCGGAAATGTATCTAATCAGGCTGAGCCAAGAACTGGGAGCTAGCTAGTACAGGCTAAATGACATTTTCCAGCTCGTCACCAGTTCGTTTCTGGCTGATCATTCATTGAAATGTGAAATCGGTTTCGTTATCTAGCCGTTGTCCAGCCATCGCGTATCAAATATGACAGATGGCGCTGTCAATTCTAAAATATATAATCTAGCTATTATATACTCGCCACTGACGTTTAAAAATGAGGTAGCAAATCAAGATTGAGAGTATATTATTCTATAAAAAGGAAGCCAAAGTGAACGTTACGTTATTGTCTGGCAACTGGTTATGATTCTTCATCTCTTAACTGTAATTTCTTTTAACCTCATCTACTAACTTATCAATCCAACCATTATATAGTCACAAAGAGAAACAAATGTTGCATTACTAGCTAGTAGCAACGTTAGACACAAATTTACTATTTCGTGGTTAAACACTCACAAAATCCAATTTCTGCTAAGGCACTCACAGATTATAATTTCGAAATTATCAGACGTTATTTTTAGCAATTAACGAGCTCATTGTAAGAGACGAAATTACGAGTCCGGATTGATCACAAAACGTTCTCATGTTCAGAGCGCGGATCGCCTGCAGACACCCGTGCGCAGTTGCAACGTGTCGCAGGACGTCGAGATCCTGAAAAACCTCATACGCCGAATAGACAGTAACGACGCGACGAACGCGGAACAATTGTTGCCTGATTTCTACGCCGAGCACGTCACGCTCGCGATGAACCGTGAACGGCGAAAGCAGGCTCTGGTGAGGGTGTTGCATCTGATAAGACAGGACTTGGAAAGGGAGAAACGGGGCCGTGAAGGGCTGGAGACGTTGCATCGGGCTTTCATCAAGACACCAGCTTTCGCTGCGGACGAGAGCACACAGAACGTGACGGACAAATTGCATCACGTAAGCTATCTTCGTTTCTGATATCGGATTTTATCTGATTATGAATTTAATCTCTCATCAATCGCAGTTACCGTGTAATTGCTGTTATTTTCGCAGATGCGCTCGATGTTACTGTACTTGGAGGCGGCCAGATACAAGGTCAGCGGTACGCTCGCGGAAGTAGAGGGCAGCAAACGATCCAAGCATCCTTTATCGGAACATATCTTGGTCTCGAGAGACAAACAAGGCTTGCAACAAAGTGTTCTTAAGGTATGACCATTTAATCCGAATATACAATAGATGTAGTAAGCCTTTAGCTCTAAGCAAGAAAATGTAACGTAATTTCCGACAAGAGGAGTTTTCCGTGATGCCAAAAGTCGTAACAGCGCTTACATTTTTTAGAAATATTTTTTGCTAGAAATTGCGTTAATAATTTAGTATTTAAAGCAAAAGATTAAGGACTTACTATATCTATAAGGCGATTCTAATTTAATTCTGAGCTTGATTTTGATACAGAAACACATTGCTAAGAATGAAAGGAACATCGTGCAGAACTACATGACGTTTTATGTTTGCAGATTCCTTCTTGGGCAAAGAACGAATCCTTTGAGATTCAGGACGGCGACGACGAGTTGGAGATGCAGTTGACGAAGGACCAGGACGCCGAGACCCGCGATTGGGCCGATCGGACGGCCGGCGATGGCAACTCCGAGAATCCCCCGGACGAGGACGACTTCAGCGACTTTGATGAGTTTAGCAGCCACTCGGAGGATAACAATAACCAGGACGTCGACGGGGCGGAGGTGACGGCGAAGGCCGAACGTGCGGAGCAATGTCGCGCGATCTATCAGTACTCCGCGAATCTGAACGACGAGCTGAGCCTCAGCCCGGGCGATTTGATAACCGTCCATCAGAAGCAGGCGGATGGCTGGTGGATAGGCGAGTGCAGAGGCCGCACCGGCATATTTCCCGCCACTTACGTCCAAGTCATTCATTGACGCGCTCGAGTCCGAGACGATACTCTCCGTATCGTCGAGTGTAACTCGTTAATACTCGCGGATGCATGACGACGCAGGTCCTCCTCTCACGCAGCAGCTTCCGTTTGGTTTCGCTAAAAGTTAGGTAAGAGTATCATAATGTGCCAATAACGTGACGGTTAATTCACGCGCGCAAAGTCGAGTATCGGGATAGAATGACTGGAGAATTAGTACCAAATAGTAGTTACCATCCACGTGCGAGATGGTCACACCGGAATGTTCTGCGAAAGCGGAAATATTTTAGTCGTGTTGTTGTTACTCGCGTTTATTTCACACTTGCATCGTTCGTACCGCTGCGACGGTTTATTTATAACGCTCTGAAAGTGAGAGATAAAGAGAGAGAGAGAGATCCCGAACTTTATACGAAACTTCGGATGTATTTTCTATGTGAAATTTGATTGTCTATTCTTGTTAAAGATATACAATATGTTTGAAAAGCACAATGAGTCTTGTAGAAATTTCGCGTTGCTATGAACGATATATTTTTTTATATTCACGCGTATAACAAGAAGAGAATCAAGCGCACACACACACACACACACACACATTCTCTCTCTCTCTCTCTCTCTCTCTCTCTCTCAAGCATCATGACGAAAATGAAAAATCCTACAAGTCCGTCTTGATATTTTTATACGTAATCCGTAAATGCTACACGATCATCGTTTAGCCTAACGATTAAATCTCGAGATGAAGCTTACAAAATAATCGCGATATTATCTTATCGAAACTATTTCGCTAGCACAAGGTTACATCGACCCTTTGCAGCTAGTATATTTTTATTTTTCAACACGATAATTGCGATCACATCTTACTTCATGCTCATGATTTTTTTTTCAGGACTATCGATATATTTTGAAATTATTCTGAATATTTTTCAAGCACACTGTATACATGTACATCGTATGTCATGTTTAAGACCAAGTTATCGTATTTTTGTTTTTTTAATTTATTCAGAAATAAAATCGCTTGTGTATATATATATATATATATATATATAATATACACAAAGAAATAATCGATTTTTGGAACAGCGAAAATCGCGGCTGTTTGCACGCGCATAAAGACGATAGAAATGCGCGTTCAAACAAACACGAGGACACTGTAAATATTATTTGTACTATGCGAGACTTTCCAACTGTAAATATACGAATACATCGATTATTTAAGCATATTGTACACGATGGAGTTGACAGCGCATTTATCTACAAATAGAGTAACTTGTCTAACTAACGGTTATTGTATCTTTTCAATCTTCGGCTTCGTCTTGGTAATCCTGTTCCAGTTGCATTCTCACCTCGTCAATGATGTCGCTGCTGTTGACTGCAAAAGTATCAAAGTGACGCCACGATAATAATAGTGTTACTATGAGAACGATTATTGTACAATACGAGTAATACTTACTGCAATAGGGACTACTACCACGAGTAGCTACATAAAACGTTCCGCGTTTGTTGTAGAATTCAGCTCGAATACCCATTTCCGTGCAGGTATCATTAGCGCATGAACCGATTGTTTGCGACAGATGTTTGTACGTCAAGTCCCAAGAATATGCCCCAAAGGTGCAATTGGGCATGCTCGCAGATACTAATGATTCCGTGAAGTATTCATAGGAACGTCCGTGACTGCATATCGCCCGTTTTATTGCTAAGAATTTTATAACGCATTTCACAATAACGTTTCTTCTTTTAAATAACGATCATTCGACCACTAACTACTAACCGTCTGCGGGAATCTGTAGGATCCGTAAGATCGACGACGATTGGTTTTTCTTGCTGCAACCAGGTTGCATTTTACCACCGTTTAGGTAGAAATCAACGTAGCCTGCAACAAGGGTGTTAAAAGGAGAATAAAAAAGAGAATATTAATTAGGGAAGTCATTGGAACTCATATATCTAATATATACAAGTAGTTTATATACTTTATACATGCAACTAAGACGTAATGATATATCGTAAAATCCACCCGCAGATTTGTGGCACTTCTCTTTTTATTAACAGATTTCTTTTTCTTTTGTAGACGAGTTTTGAAGTAAACTATTGTGCAATATATATATATATATATAATCGATTTGAAACGCCGAATTTGCGATAGTTCCTTTTTTAGACTCATCTTAAGTTCTTCTCAAAGATATAACTAGATATTCTTAAGTTTCGATCAAATTAGAACTGGTTCTTAAATAATTAACATCTTGAACATTGTTGAGAAGATTTATCATATAAGAAAGTCGCGTTCATGAATGTACGTATATATACAAATCGTGTTACCATATGATAAATTACCTATAGGTTCAGGAAAACCCAATCCCAAACTCATGCAAAATCTTGCGTTTGTATGTATCACATCGACAAATGGAGCGTCACTCCTGCTCAGACGAACTGTCGATTCGGTGTTCCTAAAGCAGGGTTGAGCTGGGTCTAAACCTGTGATTCTATGCACAAGCCATTTGTTGTGCCGCTTCTTCAATTCCTTCGCGGCAAACCCACATATGTGAGCACCGAGGCTGTGCCCTACCAGGTGCAAAGGGCCCCAATTGCTCGTGTCTGGCCCATTGGCGTTGATCGTAGCGTTCGCTAACTGTTCTATCAATCTTCGCGAGCGAGTTGATATTAAGAGACAATCAAATCGATAGCACAAGATCGTCCAAAAGATGTTTGATAAAAAATGATTAAACATAGGCAATGGAAATGGAAATATCTAAGACTTCCGATATCTTTAAATTTTGTGTTTTAGACACTGTTGCGTTGCTTGGAAGAGAAAGGGATGTTACAATAAGTTTGGAGGATGACTCGATATTTAAATACAGTTAATTGAAATTAATAAAAATATAACTTAAAGTCTTCTCGATTTTATGAAAATCGAAAGATCGGTCCGCCTAATTTTCTTCAGGCACCTTGTCAGACATCTCTTGAACTTTCTTGTATCGTCCGTGTAACTAGAATGAGTTTTCCACAGCAAGGATTGCTGCATTATACAAAGTCGTCAAGTTGTCCAAATATCTTAAAATGATCACAAATTAATTAATATACATAGCCAATGAGAAAACGACTTAATGTAATGTAGCGTATCCTTGTTAGGAAAGCATCAGGCTCTCACACCGCACGCTCGCACGCACGCATACTTTGAGATTTGATATCCTACTATTCTGGTGTTGACCGCGGCCTTGTAATAATTCAACGTGTTACTGCCGGCACTCCAATCTATCACCACCACATTTACGTCGTCCTGCGGACAATCCGACGCGGGAGAGATGAGCATTTATACACGCGATATCGCGGCTAATTACTTACCCATGCGAGGAACGCCTTTTCCATATCCTTGACCCATTCGGCATTGCCTTGCGACAGGAAACCATGCACTATTATTACCGTTCGTCGCTCAATCCTGAAGTCCGTCCATTCCAGGCTGAATTGCTCGTCGAGCACCACATACACACGACGCGGCTGTCTTCTGGAGGACAGAGAAAATCGCACGTCCAACGCAGCAGATCCGTTGGGCTCACTACTGAGGAGCCGTTCCAGGTACGTCGCGACTGTTCTACCCAGTCCGAAGCAATCTATATTCTTGGGAGACGAAGATTCAGAGAGGGACTCGTTCATGTATGTTGGATACGTAAAGTTCGCCAGGGCGGTATCGTTGAATTGCCGCCGAGTTTCCGCGACGATCGTTTTATTCTGCGCACTGCCGAAGAACGGACCTGTACGTTTCGCGTAGGTAGGAAAAGCACTCGGTGTGAAGTGCGACTCGCCAGGCAACGTGAGCAGAACAACGAGCGCAACAAGAGCGATGTACATCTTCATCATTGCGAGTACACGTCGAGTTTGAATATTGCGATCTCGTGGTTGATAAATATATGTACAAAACGCTCGATCATGCTTATTATATAACAATTCGGGCTTAATCGTAGGACTCTTGATGCGTTCAAAGAAATGATATTATTAGCGCTATTATATCGTTCTATCTTGTTTAACGTTTAGTAAGCGATCAAAAAAGAGTAACGCAATAGTGCTGATAACGTGTTCTTCGAACGCAGCTATAGGGAAACAATATTTTTTTGGTAACTCTTCTTTGGCCACAGATTATTATGTAAACTGTGTCAAAGACTGACTCTCGATAAACCGATTGCAGATCTAGTGTGAGAAAAACGATGACTATTGCAATATTGAGAATATCGACCTTGTTGAATTATACCACGAATGATTTATTATGCTTAGGGAATCGATATTCTTTTAATTTTCTTTTTTTATCTTGAATACATAGAACATAGGCGTATAAACGCGTATAGCCATTATAAAAGTAGAGAAAATTTATTTCTATATAATCTCCACAATTTATATTTTCATATAAATACATACACAACTATGACTTACGTTTATATGACAACTAATTCAGTTTCCTAATAGCACGATTCGTTAGCAATACATTGGTCCAATATTGATTATATTGGCATTTATTAGGCATTTAGTACATTGAGTGAATGTTGCCTGATATAAAGCCAGTCAGACAGCCAAACCTGTAAAATAATAGATTATTATCATGCTCTGCTAGCAAATCCTGTTATATTTCTGCTAATAAGCTATTAACAAAATTTATAGCAGATATTATACGAAATCTGCTTCTGTAATTTGACTGACTTTATATTAGGTAACATTCGTTCAATATACCCTCAATAAATGCCAATGTAACTACCCAAACAATACAATATTCAAAATCAGGATATAAGATGTCTAAAAGATATGTCCCGATTTTTGATATTTGTGTTGTCTGGATAATATTGAATCAATGTATCGCCAATGAATTGTGTTACTAAAGATAGTTATAACTCCTTATGTAAATGTCATGTAAACGATACTTTTACATCGGTATTATAACATCGGTTGTTGTTAATTTACATCTATTTTCGAAAGGATATAGATTTATAAATCTGATTTTAAGGAACTATATAAGTAAGGACCCGTATTCAGGACGCGCTTACAACGATACGCGCTAACAAGTTAAGAAATACAAACATTCTCAGTATCGCCTGTACTGTAAACGCGATAGTAACAACATTTTGTTAGGAAAAATAATTATGTTACGTCCTGGGTGCCTCGGGTACTGCAAACTCCCCTTTTTTCTATTTCGGGAAGCAGACGGACTTCGGGCAAGCGCTACTATAATAAAGATAAGATTACAATGGCCGTCGCTAAACGTGCCGTACGCTTCCCAACGCGTCTATCATTTTTTCCGCCTTCACGTAAGGTATGTTGTTTTATTTACATCCTGGGTACCCTGGGAACAACAAATTCCTTTTTTTTATAACTAAGATAATCTTGCCGCCTCTACGGCCTATAGGCACGTACGAGGTCTGTTCAAAAAGTATCGCGAATTTTGTGTTTTTTCAAAAATTATTTATTTATTCATGAATATCTATTTTGTCTCCTTCAAAGTAATCCCCATCAGATATTATACACTTGTGCCAACGTTTTTTCCAATCCTCGAAGCACTTCAAAAAATCATTTTTTGTGATCTTGTTCAGCTCCTCCTTCGATGCCGTCTTTATCTCCTCAATCGTAGCGTAGCGTCGTCCTTTCATGTGCCTCTTCAGTTTCGGGAACAAGAAAAAGTCACAGGGGGCCAGGTCTGGGGAATACGGTGGCTGCGGCATCATTAGTGTGTTGTTTTTGGCCAAAAATTCGCGCACAAGCAACGATGTGTGAACAGGGGCGTTGGTACGAATTTCGCGGCGACCCGACTTATGCCCAAATCATTAATAAAAATCGAATGGCACGAGCCAATCGATATGTTTAGATCCTCAGTAACTTCTCTAACGGTGATTCGACGATTGGCCAATACTATTTTCTTCACTTCATCAATGTTTTCGTCTGTTGTTGACGTGCTCGGGCGTCCGGCACGCTCTTCGTCGTTCACATCTTCTCGGCCCTCTGAGAACATTTTGTACCACCGATAAACGTTGCTTCGGTCCAAGGTAGCTTCACCATATGCCACAGTCAACATTCGGAATGCGTCCGCGCACTTAATTTTGTTTTTCACACAAAATTTGATAGATTTTTTGATCCATTTTTTGGAATAGGCAAAAATCGAAGACGAGCCAAAACACGTGTAAGCAAAACAGCTGTCAAAGATAAACTTAATATTCAAAATGGCCGAACTTGTCGGCATAAGTGAGGGACATGAGTACCAACATAACGCCACAAAAAAATCGAAAATCGAATATACGTAACCAACGGAAATTCAAAATTCGCGATACTTTTTGAACAGACCTCGTATTTCTTCATCCTGGGTACCTGGATAGCCAGCGAATTCCTACTTTTATGATTGTAAAACAAACAGATTTGAGCAAGCCCTTTTATGGAAATGATACGACTACACGCCGCCCAAATACGTCATAAGGCTCCCGATGGACCTGCGATCTTATCCGCCTATGTACATAGCCGGTCGAACGAAGGCCCTTCGATAGAATTATGTTCTTAGAATCATTTATGACATCCAAATAGTATTAGGAATTTTCCAGAATAACCATTTTCCATGCAACCTCCTCTCATTGGTGATCGTCATCCACCACTCCCTGAAACCTTTCCTAAATAAGCCTCATTCTTTTGCCGCCAGCCCTTTCTTGGTCAGCCTTCGTCAGTCTTCTTCTGTAGTCTTCAGTTTTCGTCAATCTTCTTTTGTAGTCTTCTTATTCTTGTTATTATTCTTCTTACTGTTCATTCATTCATTCACATTCTCTTTCCCCGTTTAACTACTGTCGCGTATTATCATTTTCGACATCTTTTACGTTCGTACTATTATAGCTTCCGCCACGACTTCACTTTTGTTGTTCAGATCGGGATCTCTCCAGTACCACGTTTTGTGAAACTTGCTGTGGGTAAGTCGGGATTTCTTTAAAATATTCGTTTCAATATTCCGATAATTAGTCCGAATATCAGAATCGCTCGATTTAATCGTAGTCAGTCATATTCCGGGATCCCATAAATCTGGTACACCACGATCAAAGGACCCACGTTCTACGTACTATTCATCACAGTTGATTCATCTAAATCGTAGATCTCTATTTCATATTTAACCATGATTTTTAACCTGTTAACCGGGGAATACATTTTTTTTGTTTGCGTTCAAAATATTACGGCAAATTTCCATGACGAAAAATATCGTCATGCCCATTGCAGTAGTAGTTCGTGTATGACGAAATATTTTGTCATACCCAGTTAACAGGTTAATCATTTCAATCCAATCTCCAATCCCACTTCACTCCTCAAGCCACACACGTACACTGCGTAATTATTACCTTCCTTGTATATATATAATTATGTTTTCCTCGCCATACCGATACGTCAAACATTCTTGTTACGTTAAATCCGATCGTATTATATTAAGTTACACGGATTACCTTTTTCCTTAACCTCACTTTAATCTTCATCTTGTATTTGCATTATTCCAATAATGCTGATTTATAAAAGTTTGTTTAATGTTAACCCATATATCTCATTGTTTAACTTTAGCTAACCCTTTCATCTTTTAAATGTTGTATCTTTCACAATGACTTTTCTCATCAATTTACCACTATTATTAATCCATCCGTGAACCAAATTATGTTATTAATAAACTGTTTTATTCAAAATGCACTAAATTTAATCAAATCGTTAAAACTATTTATTCATTTCCTTTCAATTACTTAAATCTAAATTCCCCTCTCAACACGCTCATATGGTCCTATCCCAGGTAAAGAGATTAAGTTCTTTGACCTAAATAAAGGACTAACGTACGTTCTGCGATCGGAGTAAATGGGCCTCTCCGGACTTTGACCTGATCTGCAGACCTACCAGTACGTTCAGGCCTCGCGAGTGCGCGAGTAAACGATTTTGTTGCGTTCATCCTCTTCCAGGACGTAACAATTATACGTTTTTATAATGAAACACCTATTTAGAACTACTAATAAATTGACTTGTTAGCGCGCTAATATCGTTACAAGCGCGTTCAGAATACGGGCTGTTTTTACAATATTGTCTTTCGGAATGCATTTAGCGTCTGCCGTATCCGAGAAACAGTGTTGCAAAAATCCCTTAATAATTTAAAAAAATATACAATTTGTACATTGTTAAGAAAGGGGACAGAGAATGCGAATATTTAAAATAATCTTTAATCGTAAGTATTTATTTGTTATTTAGGACGTTTTGGGAAATGTGACAAAATTTATTTACTTATTTGGTAGCAAATATCAGTGTTAAGCTAGCTTAAATAACAGCGATGAAGTCATAATTTGTCCCCGTTCCATCATTTCTTCATTTTGTAGATAAAGTGACAGAAGGTCAAGGTCAAGAATGTCGCATCGCAAATATAATATCCTATCTAGATCGGTTATATAAAAACATCGCTTCATTTCACATACATGGCTCTATGTTTTACGCAACAAATGCCGCTTTTTTGAACAACAAACGAGATATCGTTATCGTATTTCGATTCAACAATCACGATGCACGGAAACCTAGAAAGGATGCGTGCGAAAATCTGAAAATTCCAAATGACCCTAGATCTAGTAAGTAGCCGGGCACTAGTGGCTCCTAGTTACCCTCGAACCTTCATTGGACGATTCCGAAGTGCGGTATTTACTCTGATTGCCCGCGACGTGGCGCCAGTGTCAGCTCTCGGTGCTCGATCGTTCCCGGCGTTCACGTCCAAAATTAGTAAATAAAGACGATGGCAGCGGAGCTGTTCGTCGTGTCGTCGTCGTGCTCGTCATCTCACGGAGCGCGTCCGGCAAAATGAAGTGGAAAGACGCCGCGGGTCTCGCGAACGTCCAGAAAAATCCGAAAAACGGCATCGTACGGCCGGCACGCGACGAACAATAGACCCGTACCGAGTGTGTGTGCGAGAGAAATTACGGTGCGGTAGTCCTCGCTGGTGGACGATATTTCCTCGGGGATCGCGAGGACGGACAGGGAACGACGACGAGAACGAAGAAGAGAGAAAGGAGCGAGAGAGGGAGGAAGAGAGAGAGAGAGAGAAAGAGGATAATCCGCGCTCCAGAGTTCACACCGTAAGGTACGAATTCCCGCTATTTTTAGCCGGCCCGCCGCCGCCGGCGAATCTGTGTGCGTGCGTGTGCGTCTTCGCCGATTCCCATTCAGAGCTTTCCGTCGTCGTTGTGGGCGAACGACGTCCGCGACGAATTATTCGTCGTGCCGCGGTCGGAATACGCGAGGAAGAGTGGAGAGGGGGCAGAGAGGGGGAGGATAAAATGACGACATCTTTTGGGACGTTGTTACGAGAAATTCGAGAAAAAACGACAAATAAATGTTAGGTTAATCGATGATAATTGGGGATTATTGAGGGGAAAAGAAAGGAAATCAGATATGGTCACGAGAGACGAGGGAAGGTCGGACAACTTGAGAATCGCGTAGAATAGTGGAAAGAGTCGGCTAAAGTGAAAGTCGCGGAGAAATTATAATCGGTCAGGGAGCAGCAGGAAATGTCAAGGAAATCGGTGTTCTATTACTTCGCGAAAGACGACCGAAGTTCTAGGATTTATCGCTATAACAGAAGAGAGAATATACTTTTATATTTTGTAATTGTATCCTTTGTGCTTCTTCTTACTTCCAAGTGCGGAGTGAGAATCTCACTTTTTACTTGAGCGTAGAAAGTGCAGGGTGGAGGAGGCAAGATCAGTTCCATGTATTGTCCTATTCGTTTAAGATGACGTTCCAATAATGATGAAAATAACATAAGAAGTTGTTAGAAGAATTGTTAAGAGAATATGTCGTTTGAGGACGATACATTACCGAAAAGCACGTGTCACGAATTGTATCTGAACGTAGTGTGCAGTATCGCGGGGAGGAGAGAGAAAGAAATAATTAATCCGAAATATTATTTATTACATCATTGTGTACACGCGTGTACATTCCCGCGAGAATTGCTCCATCTCGTTGTGATGGGCGTCGCTCGATTACCCAACGATAAAAGAGGAGCGCACTCGCGAACACGAGCGCTCACATGCACGCGAGATTCGCGTGTATACACGCGTGTACACGCATACACGCACAGGTGGACATATATTCGGAAGCTTTCCTTCGAGTAGCTGCTTATCGGCAAGGATTCCTCCGAGCTATCAGGACGCTATTTTTGTCGGCAGGAACCTATATACCGCGAAGCAACAACGACCGTTCGCCCGTCCTCTCTTTCTTTCTTTCTTACTCACGCACGTGCGTGCACGTTGCGTACGTGTACAAACGGACACGCGACACGTATGTGCACGTACACATGTTTCATTCGCCCCGATTGACAGTCGTATTCTTTGGTTCCTCCGTACTCTCGCGCGCTTCTCGCGAAAGCCACGACGACGAAGAGCTTTTGACGTTTCTCGCCTACGCGTCTACCGGGCAAATCCAATTTCCCGATCACGGTTTACATGACACGTGTGTGTGTATGTGTGAGTGACACCACGATGCAGACTGTTGCGCAATTAATTGTCGAATTTAACCGGCCGTCACGCTGTCACCGAGACTCGATTGTGTCAAATTGTCGAGCAAATATTGATGTTTGGCGCTACATTGTGGGTAATTCGGTCAAGGCGCTTGCATTACATCGCGCGTGAATTAAGGTAAAAGTAACAATGCTCGCGCACGTACCTAATTTTGGACGTTCTTGTTATTTTGCTTCTTAAACATGAATATTTAATCTTAAATATGAAATGTTTGTAGATATTCAATATATGAATATTTATTTGGAGATCGAAAGAACAAGAATGTTCACAGTTAGGTACGTGTTGTACAGGTATCGGTATTTTTACCTTAAATTCGATAATACGTTAAGCGGCTCGGCAAACATCCATGTTTGAGTTTTTCTGCTGACCACATTATTGGCTTTACGAAGATATTCTTTGGAAGACTGATTTTTCAATACCTTCATTTACATATTGACATGAAGCCCATCACAAAAAGTTGATATACAACGCTTTTATTACTGTTTATTACTGTTTCCATGAAACTCGTTATTGCGAATCGCACACTTGAAATATCTCGATAACTATTGGGCTGCTTTCATTGTAATTTCGCACAGATATTTTTAGTCAGATTATCTAGTCTTCGTCGTAGCCGATGTTTAAAATATTAATTTTTCATAAAGTTATTAACATTCGAAGGCACAAGTCTCATTTCTCGTCACGAAATTTCTCCTCTTTTCGTTTGTGAGAAAACTAGATTGAATATAAAAAAAAGGCAAAACTTCAGCTAAATCGGTCGGATAGTTTCCGAGATATTTTTAGTACCGATTAGCGGTGACAAGCTTCATGAGAGCAGTAATAACAGCGTAATACATTAACTTTTTGTAATAGGCTTCGTATAATATATAAATAATAGCGTGAAAAGAATCGTCTCTCAAAAGGATATCTTCATAAAGTCAATAATGTGGAAACAGCAGAAAAATTCAAATATCAGGCGTTTCTTCGAATCGCTTGGGTATACGTAATCTTTTAACAGGAAATAGTTGCTATCCACGAAATTCACTATGATTGGTGACAATTATTATATTACATATATATATCACTCCGATTATATCAGACGACAAATTCGCACAAATGCGAATACAGACATCCGCCAAGCAGAAAGTTAGCCTCGACAGTTCCGACACGTCTATGTAACCGTTTTCTGTCCGTCTCGGCGGCAGCTTCCGCCTTCGTACCATTGTAGACGCACCTGTTCTACTTGGGACACAGAAACTCGGCAGGAAAGTGCAACCGAGTAGGAGGACTGGCCTTTTCAGACCGCGATACGAATTTTCTCTCGTCGCCGTTATCTCGCGCGACAATGTAGCGAGCGCGCTTCTCGCGCGGAGAGCGTATCTCGCGGACGCGCCGGCGGCCAATTTCGTAGTGGCCCACCCGGGCCGTTTTTGAGCATGCGGCGCACCGAGAATAACGACACTTAATAATACCAACGTGAATCATGAACGTCACGATGCTCTGTGCACGCCTCGTGATGTCACGGTTGTACATCCTTAAATACGTCACACTCGGTCGGGTAGACCGACCTTCGTTAGAGGGACAGAGACCGACAAGAAGGAGAAAGAGTGCGCGAAGGAGCATTGTGCGATTGACCGTGTTAATCGAACGGTAAATCCGCAGCGTTAGTCATCCCCGACGAGGGCGATGACGGTATCAGTGGAAGTAGCGTCAGTCGTGCGTGCGTGAATCAGAATTCCGCGAGTATTGTATTCGTGAGAGACATCATGAACGCGCGTTCGTACGCGGACGAGAAATGCTGTTGAACCTATAATAGGATTTCCAACAGCGCGCGCGCAATTGGAGTAAATCTTCTTGACTTAATAGCAATATCGTTGAAATCAAAGGTCTGTTCTTTTTCGCTGAATTAGCTTCTGTTACTGTTCTTTTTTCTCTTTTTCTTACCAAATGTTAATTGTATGCCTGACTTTTTTAAATTCTATAATTCTACGATACTAGTTTAGCGAAAGAGATCCTAAGATTCAAGTTATTGGAGTAATGTACACGTGATGTACCAGTTTCAATAATATTGCATTTGAATTAGGAAGATTTACTCCACTTACGCTCTGTTGAAAATATACTACTGATTCGACAGCATTTTTTGTTTGTGCAATTTCGAGGAAACGCTCCCGTCAGTCGAAACCATTCGCGTTCACCAGACATTCGTGTCATGCGACTTATCCCTACGTAAAAAGTGTAAAAAAATTTAATTAATTGAACTTGAAATAGATAAAGTTAATATATAATTAACTTAAAGGTTAACTTTAAAATAATACTAAATTAATATAATATCAAGTTAACTTAATAAAATTGAATAAAAAAGTTCGTCGAACTCGAGGCTGTTGTTCCACGGGGAGATTCATTTCTATTTTAATTATTGCTGAGAAAGAGAGGAAAAGTTTAAAGATCAAAGCAACATGACATTTATCCTACGAAGTTCCAATGAAAAGCGATCAACAGAGGGAGAGAGAGAAAGAGAGAGAGAGAGAATTAGTTTCCATCCCGTTCTCATTGTCACCCGCTTTGAAGGGATAGAATCGGATTTGCACGTAATAATAGCGAGGAACCCCGACATTTCGCGATTATCGCTTTTCCGCGAGGCACGGTAACGAGAGGTTGGCGGTTGAGATCGAAGAAACGGGAGTCATTAGGACGTCAGTCCGCCGCCCGAGGTTGCCGCCGGGGACTGCCTACGCGCGAGTCTACGCGCCCGCTAAAAATACCGTAACGCATCGAGCGAGAACGAGCGAGCAGGCGAACGAGCGACCGACCGACCGACCGATCGGGAGAGTGTATCGAGAACGAAGCGGCTCCTCGCACGTGTGCTCCCCGTCGTCGTACTTGTCGCTGCCAATCGACGGACGCAAATAATTACTTTCACCTCTACAACCCGTGTCTCCGTCCCCCCCGGTGCGCGCACTCCTCGTCGCACCTCGTCGTCATCATCGCACGCCGCGACGTGTCTATATTCGCTGTCCGTCGTTACGAAAAAATAACCCCACCACCGCTAATTGCGCGTCCGCCGTCGATCGTTCACCTCTATGTGGAGAAATAAGCAAAGTCGAAGTAACGTCGACGTTAACACCCTTTTGACGTCGCCTAGGTGGATGTTACGTATATCTTGGTCGAGAGTAACCTGTGTATTATTATTGATGCAAGGGAGAGAGAGAAAAATAATAAATCATGTCGGAGACTTGGATCTGCGGAGAATTATAATTGGTTTGCTTTGTACAGACGATCGTATAATTGTCCCCGATAATTGTGTCGTGTCTAATTTCAATCAGAGGTCTCGTAGTTCAGCGTTTATCGACGATAAGACTTTTCGCGGACTACTTTCCGCGACGTAAAGGAACGAAAGCAGCCGCGAGAAAACGTTTATTCGCGCAAAAGATCTCCGGCGAAGAAACAGAGATACGGGTAGCGTTCAAGGAAGGAAGTCGCCTGGTTTCCGAAAACATGAATGCAACAAGTTCTAAAACCGATTCGAACTTGCATGATTGATGTTCGACCTGTATAAAAAGATTCTTTCAAGTTTGTTTCGGCTTTTGGCGGAAAGTAGGACTCACAACTGAAGTAAGAGACAATTTAATTAGTTAAGGAGGTTCCCTCGCTTAATGCCGTGTTTTCAATGGTATATCAAGGGGACCTTTTCATAAATTTACTATTTATCAAGCGAAATACGTTTCTATATATTTATTTCATTATCCAAGTTAGAAACGTTAGTTTGAAACGGAGCCGAGGTACATATTTATATATTATAAATACAAAGATATTATTATTATTTATTTTTCCTATCAATGTATATTTATGTATTAGTTGGTCTAAAAGAGATGCATAGACATAGAGAGAAGTATATATAAAAGTATTTAAATAGATGCATATATATACATGTTATATATGTATCGAATGCTAAAATAACTTATAAACTTTCCACTATTATAAGCGAAATGGTCAATAAAGTTCTGAAATTTGTCTATAATATCTGTATATTAGTCTTTAATATTACGATTGTTTTCTAAACTTCTATCGTATATACAAATACATCAAATTAGAAAAAATTTGTTGTATCATGAGATTTCTACATATTTATATGTGTATATATAAGTTTACAATTATCAGTTTGATTTTTTATATCATATATATAATACAAGTTTATCTTATATTTGGTCAAACGTTCAAACCTTCTTAAGCTAATTACGTCAGTTCCTTTTAAATACATAAATAATCATTATGCTCGAATCGAAAAAAAATAATCGCAAGAATGTATATTTAAACATTGGTCGGGCGCAACTTAGTGTACAAGAGAGAAATCATAGTAAAAAGCGGTTCGCCTTGAATCGCCTCTGCGATCTTAATTTTCTATCTATTCGATATTCTGTATCTCTTATTTGGCGCTTCACACGGACCCACCGGTCCGTGCTTCCGTCCGATGACGACAAGGTGGTATTGTCTATCGAATTTCGAGACAAGACCTTGAAATTTTGGGGAAATTTCTTAATATAAAAATAACGACGCGTGGGATATAAATAGATTATTAATATAACGATAATGATGTCATATATAGATTCGTTTGTTATAAAAATGTCATTAAATGTGGGAGATATAAATTCCTTCAACATGAGAAGGAGATAAGAAGAATGAAAGAAAACGGAAGTTCGTAAGTGAAGAGTAAGTCAATAATTCGTAAGTCTGACATTGAGATGCGACTTCGCATTCTATATTGTAAACTTGGACCATTCCTGCTACCTGCATTCTCTCTCTCTTCCCTCCCTTTTCTTCTGCTCTGAATATTATTATTTACATCATAAACTTCACAGCTGTGTCTCGGACACGGAATATATCAACGCGCGCGCATGAAGAAATGTCGTGCGTTCTCGCGGTGTGCCAATAGACACGGTTCGCACGTCCAGTAATCCTCGTTAGCATCTCGACTTGAGACTTCCGTTATGCAATCGGACCGTAATTCATCGAGCACGTTCTCTCCCTCGTGCCACAATGCGGGTGGTAAGGAGATTTCTTTACTGCGTCGTCGATAACGCTCGACGCTCGCGTGCATAATCGCGCGTGCCGGCGTCGTCGTCGCTGTGGCGGCGCGGTGGCAGCGTTCGCAATTTGCTTGCCGTCTTTCCATTTACTGTCCGGCTTACGTAAGCTCACCGCGGCGAAGGTAATAATAATGTGCGATCTGTAATACAAAGGGGCGGCGAACACGTCGTACACTCGTCGTCGTAGAGGTGCGTAATTTATACGGCGTGCCTCACGACGCAGAAGAGAGAACCGGTCGCCTGTGATGGTCGTTGTCGATGATTTCGTTGGAAATTCGCTCAGCGTTTCGGCTCCGAGCGATTCATTACTGACAGCCGATGCAAATCACCCTCACGCGATGTTTACTGCTGGTGAAAATCGAATGCGACTGCAGCCGCTTTTCCGATACGAGGACGGCACTCTGACGATATTAGCCTTTAACGTGAACATTTTCCGAGCCATCTTTGTGTGTGTGTGTGTGTGTGTTTGTGTTCATCTTTCACCTTTTTCCCAACGCTGAATGCTTGTCCGTTGATTCTGCTTTTATTTACCACACTAATGTACATCTGTCGCGTTTAATTCAGATCTTATAATCAATATGTCATTTTCCATCTTTCGATTTCTCTTTGCAGATTTCAAAATTTGAATTAGACTCTGAGAACTCGAAAATCGCGCGGTAGAATCTTTTAATAGGTTTACATCTCCTCCGTTTGGGGGAATATTTTACCTTGCCCTTTGTATTAAAAAATATACATCTAGTACATCCTCTATTTTTAACATTTTATTTATAAAGGACGGGTCTTTTCGTTTTATCGTCTATTCTCATTACGANCTCTCTCTCTCTCTCTCTCTCTCTCTCTCTCTCTCTCTCTCTCTCGCCCCGTTGCTGCTATTTCGCGTAAGCGATTGGTGCACTTTGCGTTGGCCGGCAGCGATCGGTCGAAGGTTAAATCGCTTAAAGGGTAAAATTTTTTTTAGAGGGAATGACGTGAGCTGTGCGACATTCATTTACGGTACTCGAAGGCAAGACTCTCAGGACTAACGGTAAAAAGGCTGTGGGTTATGCGTGCAAAATGAGGTGAAATAGTGCACGTGATCCGCGGAAACACGCCGGAAATCGTCTCGAAATAAATATATTCTATCGGTGCCGATTCGTATATAATAATAGGCCACACAGAAAACTCCTCCCCTTCTCCCCGTTGACGTTCACTCGCGAGGCAGGTGGCCAACCTTCCTCTAAGAAAACTCCGGTATTCATTTCGCGCTTTTGACAGTAATAATAGCGTACGAAAAATGTATATATATACACACACACACACACACACACACACACACACACACACACACACACACACACACACACA
>NW_014557272.1:1280711-1317138 GCF_001313825.1 Dinoponera quadriceps | reverse complement strand
GAAAAACAGAAAGAGAGAGAAAGAAAGAGAAACACACACACACACATTTATATATATATATATATATATATATATATATAAATGTGTATGTGTGTGTTGCTCTTTCTTTCTCTCTCTTTCTGTTTTTCAAGTTGTTGGTGCGGCGCCATGACAGATTAACTGTCGTATTGTATATTTCCTTTTTATTGTCGGCTATCCTCTCGAGTTGCCTAATCGTCGAAAACAGCGTGCGCGAGCGTAGCACGCGATGGAAGTTTTGGAGCGACACAGACATCCGTTATACTTCTCGCACTATTGTCTGCTCTCTGAAACGCGTTCCGCTCGACGTTTGTGCTCGCAATGCGTCTGTTTACTCGACATTAATTCCGCTAACGTTCTTTGCGTTCCTATTTTAAAATACTAGACATTACTATTGAAAACGACCGAACGTCACCGAAATTTTTCCAATACTACATCCCTCTACATTGATCGTAACGTGTAATCAAACGTTTATTAAAACGTAACATTTTATCAAAAACTGATGTATCTTGGACGTATAGAAGTTCCAATAACACTTGATACAAAAATAATGTCGAATCGAATCATAATCGCATGGAAGAAACGATTGGCGTAACTGAATTTTCCATTGCCTGGGGAGCGAAAATTCGATTGCAGAGACAGGAAAATTCCTCTAGAAAGTTTCCAATTAGTCAATTGCTCTCTCTTGCCTCAACCGAGTTTTGACACAGCTGTGTTCATACAGATGTTCTCAGTTGCGGTAACAGATTGAGAAAAAAAAATTAAAAATTTATCTGTGAAATGTAAGGTTTATTTCACAGAGATAAATGTTATATTTAAATACGGCGAAATAAAGTTTTATTTCTAACATATAGTACAAACCAGTTAATAAGGGAACTTAAATATATTTCCCAAAAATGTATATTCCGTCATCATAGTCAAATTTTTTTTTAACCAATAAATATTGGAGAAATTGTCACAAGAAATATTTACTTCACAAAATTTCAATTTCTTCTTCTCAGTGCAGAAATGTTCCTCGTTACTGAATTTTTATCTGGTTCCTATTCAGTTACAGGAACTGAATTTTTTTTGTATAAGTATAATTTCCGCTTCTTTTTCTTCGCGGATGTTTCACGAGAAAAAAAAAGTCGATTTAACTGAATTTTTTGTTACCTGAGAGTTAGACTAAAAACTCGGTCGTGGGAACAGAAAGATTCCTGTAGGATATTTCTGCTCGGTCAATTGTGCTCTCAGTTATCTCAACCGAATTTTAATGCAGCCGAATGTTCACACAAATGTTTCCAATTGCGATAACAGAGATATCGCTTCTTATTGCCGAGCTTTCATTTCTTGCCGAGTTTTCAACCGGTCTCTATTCTATTGCAGGAACTGAATCCTTTTCTCTGTTTGGCTAGCTCACGGTTAAGTTTCGACGGACAATCGAAGAGAAAGAATTCGTTTACACAGATTACGAATCGGTACCGATAAGATATATATTATTATAAGATAGATAGATATATTTATTTCAAAACAGTTTCCGGCGTATCTCCGCGGTTTACATAATTCGAGATTTATGAATCTAAGGCCGAGGCCCGAGCTACCAGGATATCTAAGATTCAAAAGAAAAAAAGTGTGTTTTCGCGCTCGAAGGAAAAGGTTCAAAGGACTTACACAGATATCGTCCGAAGTTCGAGCCGCACTATCGGTCGAAAGATACCCGAGGTCAATAGAACATTTCCGAGGGAAAGGTCAAAAGAAAAGTCCTGCGTTGCGGCACGTAACAGTAGGCGGTTATACAAACTCGTCCTCCGGCTGGATCTCAACCTCGACGCGCTCGATCGACGTCGGCGGAACAGCGTCGCTACGTTTCTTCTGAGTTTCATTCACCCTCGGGGAGAGAGCGGCCACCGTTTTCGCTCCTTCCGAGGCGCCTGAACGCGGGCGCAGCACTTGAGCCAGCCGTTATCCATATTGCGGTGCATTAATAGTCGCGCGACGATGATCTCTCTCTCTCTCTCTCTCTCTCTTTCGGTTGAGGAGGCCACAGGGCCGCCCCGATTCAAGAGGAAGATTATTTTCCTTTCGGACGGACCTTGGCTGGGCGCAACGACGCCGCCGTCCAGACGTTGCTTGCCGCCCGTACAAAATGCAACCGCTCGCCAATACTGCCAATTATACAAATCGTCGCTGAAATACGAAAAGAGACGGGCTTTGTATTTCGCGATAGCAATCCGAAGCCGGCTCTATTCCATAGCGCGAAAATCTGACCGAATGTTTGATTTGATTTTTCTTCTTTATATATTTTCTTCCGTCGCATTTCTCGATATTATTGGGTTGACGCAAAAGTTCATTTTGTCTGTTGACTAAAATGTATACGTGTAATATTTATTTATTTTAAAATACAATCGATCAATGTAATGTACGGCGTTTTGTTCCGCGTTTTGACCCGCCATCTCTCTGATAGCCGCATCTGATTTCGCGTCCGTAAAAATTCTGGGATTTCTGGACAAAAGACTAATGAGAGAAAAAACGAGTTTTTGTTTCAGTAGAATAGATAACTAGAAAAGCGGCGAAAATAAATAAGTAAAAGTAGTTAATAAAGCACGGAGAACAATTATTTCCTGACACAGCAAATTTTATGCTGCTGCAGCAAAACCTGTCAGTTACGATATGGACGATAAAATGATTTATTAGATTTATTGTTAAGAATACTAATTGCTATTCTCTGAATTATTATACTAAATCTATAAATTATTTTGTTGTAAGGGCAAATTAGCGAATATAGGAAGACACTATTTTGTTTTAACAACAAATTAACGTGTCATCCGAGGACAAATTCACTCAACAGAATATTTTCTTTCCTGGTAACAAAATTATTGCTGTTCTAATTATGAATAATACGCTGAAATAATTTGATTACTTAATTTTATTGCTGTTGCAACGATGGCTTCTCCACAACAGCAAAATTATTTTTCTGCGTGAGTAAATCACATAACAATAGTAAAGATAGTTAAATGGGAGAGGGGGCAAAGCATGAAAAGTGAGGTAGAAGTTAGAATTCAATTGAGACCGCACGCGAAACGAAAGTTTGCCATTCGTTTTGATTTCCTTCCTCATAAGTTTGGATCGCGACTCGCTTTCCCGCGAATTCGCTGAAGAAAAGAAAAGACGGGCTATGAATTAAGCGGGCTCGGTTTGAGACATTCGACGAGCGTTTTAGAAACGCGCCGTATACATATGTCGATGATTTATGTCGTCGACGTAAACGTCGCTCTTTGACGAAATCGCAACGTAATTTATGCGCCACATAGGCGCTTAGTTATTTCGGCGATGAAAAATCGAGATAACGAAAGCTGGCGGGTCGGTTGACGCACGGCTCGCGATCGTTTATACTGTCCGGTAATAATTATGTCTCATTAATCGTTCGAGGGTGATATTAACGACGTTTTCGGAGTGAAAGAATGCGTAAATCACGAAGTAGTAACATCTGAGGTCTACTCGGGGATCTGAATTCGCCAATATCGTGTCGCGAAGCTTCGTTCCGTTTTACGGCAAAGACCTTGCCAGGATGGCTGGCTTATCAGTTTAAGACAACATTTTATGCCTTAGTCGGTCTTAAATAGTGACTGTCTTGTGTTTGGAATCTTAAATTAAAAAGCTATTCTATTTGTGGCTGATGATAAACCGCTATATAATTAAAAAGAAAAGTAAAAAAAAATAATAATTTAGACAAAGATTTAGACCGTAAAATATTGTCTTAATATCATAAATTAGCCATTCTGCCCTAAATCGCAATTCGACGAGATGGGAAAAACCCGAAATCGACTTGCTTTCTCGGTAAAAATTAGGCGTCTCGATGTGAAGCAGCGTTCACATGTGCGCGCCTCTGAGCGAATGTAAAATTAACACATCACGGGTTGCTATTTTCTTTTTTTAACATTCTCTGAAACTCCGCGTGAAATTTGAAAATAGGTAAAAAGTTTAAAACGTGCTTTATCTTTAGCTCGCTGATACGAAGAGAAATGTGCATACGGACTGTAACGTGTGTTAAATAAATCGAAATGAATATTAAACGAATCGCGAATAACCAATCGCTCAGCACTATTTTCGCGAGTTACATTCTATATTATCGTGTACGTTTATAAAGTTGATGTATTTTCGTTTTTTCATTAATCGCTGATTCAGAGTGCGCGATAATTATACGGGGTAATTTGCGTAAAAATTCCCGAGGGCTCGGTCGCGTGATTTTCCGGGGGAAATTTGAGGAAATTAGCGACGGGTAGTCTCTTCCGTGCGTTCACAGGCAGGAGGACAAGAAGACGATGCAGATGAGAAACCTACCGACGACGGGTCGGCATACACTGGCGTCTCGACGCCCGAAATAAACTCACCGCATTCTGCTTCTCTCTCTTGCTCTCTCTCCCTCTCTTCCACCCCTCGCCTCCGCCTTCTTCATCTTCTAATGTAAGGCTCGGGTGGCTATAGCTACTTTTCGCCGCTGTCATCCTCGTTTACGAGAGAGTAGGAGCGTATACGCCGGCGGTTCCGCCTGGGAGGCAGGAAGCGCCTAAAAAAAAAAAATGGGAGAGAATGTGAGGAAAGAAAGAGAGAGAAAGAATCGCGTCGCAATAACGTCGCCGTTTCGGGACGATTCGGGAATCGTTCACCCGCCCGCCAGGATGAAATTAACACGGGATTCTCGCCGTCTGAAAAATCCCAACTTCAACTCCGAAACTGTCTTTGATCTTTAGTGCGCCGGAAAAATGCCATATATACAGAATAGTGTGTAACATGCAAGATTTTGTGAGATAAGAGTGAGAGATTGCTTCTTATCTCGTGAGATTACTTCTTATCGATCAGATTAATATTTGTTCGGTCAAACTTTTGGATTTCAGTCTCACCATCGCCTTCTTGACACAGCACGTTATGTTACGTATTATACATGTTTTATATCCTTAAGTTATATATTACATATCGTATATTATTTTATATATTTAACATTCCTCTCTTCTTCAACTCTTAACTTATGAGATAAGAGTAAAAGATTGTTTACCAACAAATTTGTCATTTGTTTTTTCTCATTTCAGATAGGCACCGGCAAGATGGTCGTCGGGGAGCCGAATATACACAACATAATGGGGGGGATGGAGAGCACGGGTGGTGTGCGTCTTCATAATCACAAGCGGAAGCTAAAACAAAGGTATGTAAATCGATAGCGAATCTAGGCACGTAACGCGCGTAATCCGTTTTTCCGCTCACGGAAAGATGCTCTTGTGCGGCTTCAAAAGAAAGATCACATTCGTAAATTCCAGGTACCGTTGCGAAGGAAGCGTCTGAATTAATGTCGTTCCAAAGTTAGTTTCAAAAAATTAAATCGTAAATTTGCAGATTTGACATCATAAAGAAGCTGGGACAAGGCACTTACGGCAAAGTTCAATTAGGAATAAACAAGGAGACTGGCCAGGAAGTGGCGATAAAGACGATCAAGAAATGCAAAATCGACACGGAGGCCGATCTGATAAGGATACGAAGGGAAATACAAATTATGTCGAGTGTCCAACATCCGAACATCATTCACATTTACGAAGGTAATGATCCGCTCGCGCTAAGGTTTTAATGTTATACGAGTATAAAAACTGCTAAAGGATTGGGCCATTTATGTCGTATCATCGGATACGATATTTTCACGACGATATACGGATCCAACGAATATTGAATTTGTAATTTCGTGTTCTTTTAACGAGTACACAAGTGTTTAAACGTAAGAGCTCCAGCTTTGTTGAATTCGGCTGAACGACTGGTTAAAATTCCGATACTAACATGAAACACACACTAATATAAACATGAGAAAGAAGGCAAGTACGAAGTAATGACAAATGCTAAAAGGTAATTTATTATTTACATGTTCCGGCCACACCCAGGCGCTCGAACGTACCTGTATCGCTACTCACACGCGACATTGTAACTCACAAAATATCGCGAATTTTCAAATTTGACCACTTGTATATTATTTTTAAGATTATAAACCTTAATTTAAAGCAAGAGAATTATCTAATTTTTTGAAAATGTCAAGGTAGCCTGATCTCTTGATTAGCGTTAACTAAGATCGGCGAAATTGACGCTCTCGCGTCGTTTTTCGATGTAATTTACACGCGAGATTATTGAGTATCTTTGTTTCTACAGTTTTCGAAAACAGAGAAAAGATGGTGCTGGTGATGGAATACGCAGCGGGCGGTGAGTTGTACGACTACTTGAGCGAACGCAAGGTTCTGAGCGAGCAGGAGGCCCGCAGAATATTCCGGCAGATAGCCACCGCTGTTTTCTATTGCCACAAACATAAGATCTGCCACAGAGACCTGAAGCTCGAGAATATCTTACTGGACCAAGTGGGAAACGCCAAGATAGCCGATTTTGGTCTCTCGAACGTGTTCGATGAGCAACGATTGTTGAGCACGTTCTGCGGCAGTCCATTGTACGCCAGTCCGGAAATAGTGAAAGGGACTCCTTATCATGGACCGGAAGTGGATTGCTGGAGTTTAGGCGTCTTGCTCTACACATTGGTTTACGGTGCTATGCCCTTCGACGGGTCTAACTTCAAGCGACTAGTCAAACAGATCTCACAATCCGATTATTTCGAGCCGAAAAAACCATCCCGTAAGTACAGTATTTCATGAATCGATGTCTCGCAAAGGGATAGTTGAGATAAATTAATTAAGATAAATTCGCGATAATTTCGCAGAGTAAATTTCAATGAATTATGTTTAATCAACGAGAAGAATGTTAGCGCAGATATTTGTGTTATCTCTTTTTTTAATCAACTATACTCTTGTTTCAGCCGCCTCGCCGCTCATAAAAGAAATGCTCACCGTGTGCCCCGGCAGACGCGCCGATATCGAAAGGATCTGCACCCATTGGTGGGTGAACGAGGGCTACGAGCAGAATTGCCTCGACATCGCCGAGGATTTGGCAGCTCAGACACCCGTGCGGCTGGACCTGTTGCTGTCCTTGGTGCCACAGTCGGCCAGCGCTGAGAAACTACTCGTGGGCGATCAACAGGCGGCCGGAGACGTCGCGAACAATATGTCCTCCGAGACCCTGGTGCCTACGAGGTGTCACTCGGTCGGTAGCTTGATGGAGCTTGATCAGAACAGCTCCGACAGAAGGATAAGGGAGCTATTTGACGAAGAGCCGAGATCTTCCGCGGCCGGGGACGCTAAGAGGAAACTGGAGACGACGCCATCGATGGACGAGACTGCCGCGGCGGGCGTGAAGAGGAAAGAGAGGTCTAGGAGGAAGGAGAGGTCGGATGAGAGAGAGCCCAGAGCATACAGATCCTCGTCGAGGTAAGTTATTTCCTAATTATGTGTTATTATTAGTGACTCTTTTTTTTTATCACACGAGAGAGAGAAAGAGAGAGAATCATCTTCTCGATTACGTATACATACAACGTTTTCTGGTCACTTATAATTACCTTCCGGAAGTTGAGCTTCGATTCCGCTTGAAGTTTAGAAAACACCGGCGTTCCGTCATCGAGAGATGTTATTTCAGGCACCATTCAGCACCGATCCCGAATTCTATATCGGAGGAGGCGATGGAGGTGGAGCCCGCAGCAGGCGTGGTAACTGTTCCTATGAGCAAGACCGTCGATTTGGACAAAATCGAAGGTGCGGCGGCTTGCTTGGAGCTGATCGAAGAATCAAAAGAGAGATCGCTGAGCAAGGAGAGGAGCCAGACGCCGTTGGTGAACGAACACGAGGAGTCGCGCGAGCCGATATCGTCGTCCGCCGAAGGCGCTCGGCCGATCTACGAGACTAATCAAAAGGTCAGCAACGTGGAAGACAAGTTTCCACAAAAGTACACCAAGTCTCCCAGCAAGAGTCTCTGTGAAGACGTAAGCGGTAACGCTTCAGAGAGCTCGCGTAATAATAACAATAATAACAGTAGTAATAATAATAATAAAACAGCAGACAAGGCAACGTTGCCCAGCAAGAAGTCAGAGTCTGCTTTCGATGCTTTCGAATCAAAAGTGCCAAATGAGAGTGACGCTAGTAGCACGAGGAACGAGGCGGTGTACTTACCGCGTGATGCGCAGCAGCAGCACTCGGAGCCGACGGAGGGAGATTTCAAGAAACTCAAAGAAAAGGCACTTTCCTTAGACTCCGAGCTGTCGAACGAGGCGGCGAGCGCGCCCGCCAAGCCCGTCGAGAGACGGCGCTCCAAGATATTCGAGACCGCGGAGAAGTTCAATCAGCTGGCGTCCACCGCAGACAGCGAGAAACCCAAGAAGATATTTATTCCCGGTGTCAACGTAGGGGGCGCGAAGCGAGCCTTTGAGCGGAAAGCCAGCCTCTCGTCCATAACCGCTCCGCCGACCGCGAAAGCGAGCGCGTCCAAAGTTATCATCGATGTACCAACGGAAAGCAAGAAGAGCGAGAAGGACGAGAAGCAACAGCAGCAGGTAACGAGCGAGCAGGCGACGGCAACCGACGACAAGTCGGATAACAAGCGAGACGAGGCGAAGAAACGCGCCGTCGACATCATCACCGGCGCGATCGGCAAGCCCCCGATGCAGAGGAAGCCGATGAACGGCTCGCCGCCGATCTCCCCCCAGAGCCCGGACCCGAAGAAACTCGGGCTGAAGATACAGGTCGCGCCGAACGACGTGAGATCGGCCACCGTGTCGGTCTCCACGCCGGTCGAGACGAAGTTCGCGTTCGAGCCTAAGTCTTCAGCAGCACCCGAGGCATCTGTAAGTCTCACGACGCTGTTCACGCTCTTAGCGCTTCATCGATCACTCGCATTCCTCTCGACGATTTGATTCTGCTTCTTTAACCGAAGAAAGTAAAATAGAGTATGTCAGGCCTTTAAGAGCGAAAGCACGAGGTTTTTAATGCTATTAAATATTAATATTATTAAATATTAATTGCTTGTGGCAATTGTGGTAATTGTTTAACAATATATATTTATATAATAGCATTAAACAATCCGTACTTTGGCTTTTAAAAGCCCGATACTTTGCCCAGGTAACATCAAGACATCCTAATACGTTGTAACAACGTTTTTTAACGTTGACGTAACGGTGATAAGACGTCTAAAAGAAAGTCTTTGAGACGTTTTTCAGACATAAATGTTGTTTGGATTTCTTTCTTTGGCTAAACCGGCAAGTTCAGAGCCAGTTCATGTATAATATTTCTTCTACTTTACTTGCCGTTCTTTTTCTCAATAGATAACTAGCACGTTCGACACGGCAGCTAGCGACAGGTCGCAATTGGAGGAGCCTAAGATGTCCAGTAAAATGGAGATAACGTTGAAGAGCGCGACTTTACCCAGACGAAAGACGAGCAAGGCCGAGATCACGTTGTCCGGAACCAAGCCGCCTGAAACGGTGGCGTTTAAATCCGAGGTGGAGGCTAAGATCGATGCTTTTCAGCCGCAGAAGCTGCGCACACAAAGATCGGAGGTGGCATTCCCGGTCGCCGCAGCGGTGCCTCATGTCAATAGGAGCTCGAGCTTGGAACCGGAGGGCCGACCTAAGGCTGCACCGCCAAAAGAGAGAATCATCCCTATCCAGGTACGAAAGAATCATCCGACTTTATCTGAAGCTATACGTCTTAGGGTCTTGGGATCTCAGCAGAATGGCTAATTTATCGGCTTAAGGCAACATTTTATGCCTTAAAGAGGTTGTAAGGCGAAATAAGTTTGATAAGGATTCGAATGAAACTTGCACTACGTACGCACTGAAATATTATCTAACTGTTCTTGTAATTTAGAAAAAATTAACCATTCAAGAAATGAGATATTTGTAACTAAAGTTCATACTTTTTATATGTGTTCTTTGAGCGATTATCGTGCTATTTTTAAGTTTTATTTTTAATATCTTCTAAACTAAAAGCAAGGTTTTGATAAAAAATTGCTATGATATTAAAGACTGATATGCAGACATTATACACAAATTTTTGAATTATTTTGTTTGACTATTTTATTTTTACCATTTTATTTTGAAAATATGGCAGTGTAAAGTTTATAGTAATACTCAAAATACGTACATATATGTGTATATTTGAACACAAATATCTCTTTCTATTATCTATATGGCATTAGTAAAAAAAAAAAATAAAGAATATTTTGATATATTTTGATATATGTATATATGTTTAATAAATTCGTACATGTTCAATAATTTTTAATAAATTCAGCTTCGGTTCAAATTGACATTTATTATTTAGTTAGTGAAATAAATATATGGGAACGTAATTTTGCTTGATAAATACTAAATTTATAAGTGGCCCTCTTAATACGCCACTAAAATGCGACTTGGAGCCTTGCAGCCTCCTTAAGTATCGGTCTTAAATAACGCACAATAACTCTCTTGTGTCTGAGGTCTTAAATTAAGCAGCCGTTATTTCTATTCTGATTCATGATTGATAATAAACCGCTAATAATAAACCGTATAATAAAAAAAATAGAAATTGATAATTTAGACAAAAAATTAGGGCATAAAGCATTGTTTTAAAATTACGAGTCAGCCATTTTCTCAGCATATTTTCCTTCAACATAACAATTGTGATTTCGCGAGTGTAGGTGGAGACCGGACCCGAGCACCCTCTTCAGCACTCGTCTACCCCGCCGCCTAAGCCGCCGATGTCCCAACGATCAATGTCTCAACGATCGAGTTCTCTATCTCGCCAATCGACAGCTGATTCGGACACCGACAGCGCTCTCGGCTCCACTGTGGGCCCGGAACCTATCAGGAAGAGCCCGCGGGAGTACATAATTCCCATCGCCGTAGAAGGTGGTGGTTACGTGACACCCAGATCGGGTAGCCTGGAGCCGGAGAGCAAGACCAGCACACCGACAAGCACGAACCCACCGAGGTCAAGATTTGGTAGACCGAGGCGAATGAGCTCTCTTCTATCAGACGCTAGCGAGGACGAATCACCATTCTCTTCGTTACACAGGTAGACACACTATCGTGCCATGTTATCGAAAGTGAATCGTACGAAATCTGTTCTTTATAGCTGCGATAAATCGCGTTATCTGTACTTAAAGCTGCCGTTTTTGGTTGATGGCGTCAGAAGCGAGAAAATGTGTGCCCAAAATTCCTGCAAAATACGTTAAGTTAAGAGGAAAGCGTCTCTTTTGACCACGTTACGACTGACCACCACCAAGCACTGCCGGCCGTGATTCGGAGATTTTCTAGTATCGGCCAATCGGTGTAGTCTGTAGTCAATAGAGATGTGGTTAATCGTACTTATCCAATTGAAAAGATACGTCCATAAAATGGCACTTGTGATCGATTGATACATTTGTAAAATATTACGAAAACGTTTCTTTCGCTCTCTAACAATCAATAAATAATCGTAAAATTAACGTGACGCAACTTTCCTTCTTAGCTTATTTTTTTACGATTTTGTCACGTGAATTTTATGGCTATTTATTGATAGCCGGGGTAAAAGAAAAATGTTTGAAATACTTTAAAAATACGCTTAAATTGATTACAAATATTATTCAACGAACATATCTTTTTATTTCAATGAATATTCCGCAAAAATTCTGGCGTCATTAATCAAGATGGCTGCGACGAAGAAGTCTTAAAACGAAGCAGACGCGCATATTCGACACATCTGGAAGAGAAAAGAAAATGGAAAGAAAAAAAAATTGCAAGACCGTTCAAAAAGTACAGGTATAAAGAACACCTTTACCTGCGCTAAAGCCGAGCGTAACTCACGTTGCAAAATTCTTTCTCTGGACAGCGAGGACTTGCTGCAAAGGCACATGCACCGGTTGAGGAGCTCGCGACCGTCGAGACAGCCGTCCGAGCACGCCGACAGCTTGTCGTCAGGCGAGGACGACGACGACGACGGTTTCGAGTTGCTGACCGCTGAGAATCTGTTTTCGACCTTACTGTCCAGAGTGCGAAGTCTCACGCAGCGACTCAATGTCGATGATAATCGACCGGGCGGTTTCCCGAGCAGCAGACTGTTCGGCCGGCTCGGCGCCCAACCGTCCCAGGCATTCTGGGGCCTCAATAAGCCGTTGTCCAGGTAACTACTGCGCAAACCGCTGCCCCCTCTCGCGTGGAGAGAGATCGTTGCCATTTTAAATTAACAGGTATTACCGAGCATTCCATTAATAAAACTTGCTGTTTATAATACCTCCCCTCCAACTCTAATGATTAGCGATATGGTGACGGTGGTTTTATGCTTGTCTGTGCAAGCTACGAGAGCTATGTCGAAACACGGACCATGACTACGTGAGTCCAATTGTTCAGAAAGAAATTGTGTAATAGAACGTAGTGTGTAACGCCCGCTACTAGCCGAGAGAAACCGAACAAAGAGACACAAGTAGAGAAACTTGTCACGGTCACGGTTTTGCGCGCGAGCGAAAACGCCGAAATCGCAATTGGACACACGCTAACGAGCAGGTTAAACATCAGCATCACGCATATATTTACGTATACATTTTGTTAGTGTCAACCCAATTCGTTCACCTCAGCGACATGATCGATGTACCACACACGAGAGACACACCCGAGTGTACACGTTGTGAAAATAAGCAAGCCCGAAATATCTACGATCAACCCGCATAGGCTGTGACACCCTTTGCTTCATGCCAACACCTTGCCAGTACTGATTTCGCCTTCGTCGGCTACGACTTATTTGCACTCTCTCTCTCTCTCTCTCTCTCTCTCTCTCTCTCTCTCTCTCTCTCTGTCTTTCTTTCTTTCTCTTTTTCTCTCGTAACACAGACGATCCGACACTGAATGTGAATATATATTCTTTCTCACGCTCTGCCTTTCTTTTTCTCTTCCGCCTTCGAGCGTGAGAGCCTTCACGTTCGATGCGCCAAAGACGGAAAAAATACGGTCGCGTACCTACGCACCGAGTGATAATTCGACGTTCTTTCCTGTTGCATGCAGGCGGCTCTCCGAATCGCAATTTAAGCATTCTCTGAGCCGTGATGCGGATATATTCTCGAAGAGGGAGCACACCGCCAGCACGTCGAACCCTGGAACGCCGAGCAGCCCCGGATCGCGCGGCACTCCCTCCAGGGAAAGTGTCTTCGAGATCGGGAGCAATACGTTGCCGAGAGGTAAGAGAGTGTAATACAAATCATTCTCTGCAATTCAACGTGGCACCTTGCGCGAAAATCGTGTGGCGCACGCGGAACGTTTAAGGAAGAACATCCGAACTCGAGTCCTGCGCTCTTGTGAAAGGCAATTCACGGACTCGTCGTTCGCGCAAGGTCCACCGGCGAATTGTGCACTAGGAATATTTAATGTTGTAGAATGTTGACTCGCGCCTTCACAGAAGCCGTAGTTGAATTTCTGTACTTCTCTGTACCTTTTTACCAAGACGTCGACTATCGTTTGGATCCGAGACATCGACGATCCGATGCGATAGAGCGATCGCGCGGCCGCGGCAAGATCCGCCGAGGGCGGCTCCCGAGCTTCTGTTAAATCGCTATGGTCATCGTGCTATTTTGTCACTGGTTAAACTTATTAGCCTTGTGAGAAAATGCTGGATGGTATTCAGTATGCATCTCCTAGTACCTAGCTGTTGTCGAGTCGTTGATAGACAGAGCACACCTTTTTGTTTACTTTTTACTAGTTTACTTATCGTTTCTCTCTTTTCTTCTTCTTTGTTTTTCTTCCGTTCACTTTCTCGCCGACGGGTGAATTTTTTGATTTCTTGCCTGACGATGTTTTGCGACTTTTTTTGGTACTAACACACTCTAGACTAGTTACACGGTTCATGTTCGGCACAGATGAGTATGTATCGGAAATTGAAACAGACAAAGAGAGAGAGAGAGAGAGAGGAGACGATTGATCCGTCCTGTAAAAGTGAGAGCAAAGTTACGCAAAATGATCGGTTGATTTTTCCAAACGTTCAATTTTCTCACGTCCCACGTTGACGTGTTTCTCCCGAATTTAACATCCGTTTTTGACGAAGCAATAAACGTAGGGGGGAAACCATTCGATAATTCTCGTATAACTTGCGAGATATTAACTTATTGGGGATGATAAGTATTTTCAACATCACCTTTATTAGGGACTCTTTGCACTCTCGACAGCATGTCTGCACGATCCATTGGTCCTTTGATAAAGCCTACCTACAGCTAATCTATTTTTCATAAGTTTTGTTTTCTTTTTTTTTTTTTTTACTTGTTCAAGTATAAAGCTTGTGTAGAGATCTTGCGATGACGCGTTTGTGCAAATTAATATCGTTTTTTGTACGAAAGAGCGAGAGAGAAAAGAGAGAGGAGGAGAGAGAGAGAGAGAGAGAGAGAAAGAGATACACGTACATATATTTGAACATTGGGAGATATTTTTTTTTTCTTAATAACTTAATAGAATAACACGTACGGTTTGTCCCCGAGTAAATTAAAGAGACACAGATTAAAAATTGCAAGCTCACTCTGCCTGACATAGAACCTCGTAATACTGCCATAGTTGTTGCAATGCAATGCTGCTGTTGATTTCTATTATTTCATAACATCGTAGTGGCAGCTCCTTCTCTTTCATTTACCTAGTGTTAAAACGCTAAAAATTTTTTGAGCATGACTGCACACACACATCCATATATGTATATATATATATACATGATATATTATGTATACAGTATGTAAAAAAGAAAAATCTCGATTTTTCCACTATCCAAGACAGAAATCCATGTTTTAATTCAAGTTCATGCAATTAATTTAAGTCTATCGTCGACTCTTCAATCAGTAATCGAAATAATTGTTTGTTAGCGGTGTATATTGATGATACTGGAGAGAAGTTTTTGCGATACGCGGCGATACTTAAGTATAAATCAGTATTCAGACAAAATACTACGGTTTCACGACTCGATCGACTTGATGAACTCTCACGACAGGGACTTCTACGGATTGATCTTTTTTTCTTTTCAAATTTCTCTCAACGACAGCCGATTTGATTGTAGTAACTTGTCATACTTATCAAAGCGATTTTGTTTCATGTTTCTTTTCTGTTCTGTTTCTAGAGATGTAATTAACACAATGACTGAAGATCAAAAGAGAAAGTAATCAAGGTAACATCTTTTTCTCGCGTTAACGATAATTACTTGCAACCAATGATTACGTAAATTGCATTTGACGAACGCAAGAAGAAGACCCTGTTTAAGGATACATGTCGAGATTTTCTCGGTGACATCGCATTTGGCTAATAAGTTAGCAAACAATTATTACCAAAAGAAATATGTCTTATATAGAAAAAAAAAATAAATCACAGTGGCGCCGTTTTGTGACACGTTTGATTGACGGTTTTATTGACGGTTGTTGCAGCGACCGTGCGAGTGACTCTACGTAGGCGGGCTGACGGTAATCCCCAGTAGACAAACCAAGTTAGGTACTATACCTATACGCCTAATTCAGTGAATGTGACAATGCAGATAAAGTCACGCTGCAGTCTCGTATATATATGTTGTACCGAGAAAGAAAAATCCAAAAAAGAAAAAAAAAAACCCCCAAAAAGATACCTTTTTCGCCGTTCGATCACGCACACTTCGTACCTCGTCACGACAATCTACCTGCTGTTACCGCATAGAGTCCTATGATGCGCCCGGCAAAACAGTACAATTTCCGCCACGATGGGAAGACGTGTTGGATAATCGTGTTCTCGCATTACGACGTGTTACGTGCTGAGTACGCGATAACAAGAACAACTACAACTACTACAACAACAACAAGAACAACGTACAACGCTCGGAAAAAAAACAATATATAGTTATATATATTATATATATATACACTCTCTATTAACACTCTCGTCACGTGCGATTTTTCGGATGAGACAGACATTCTGTTCGCGAGTTCCTGCGAACCTCGGGGTTACTATCGGTATGATTTATTCCGCAGTACACGTAGAGTAGGGGCGTAGCGTAGAGGCGTATGTGTCTGTGTGTCTTGTAAATATATATATTTGCAGTTCAAGTGATATATAAAAGTAAATGACGCAGTATACATGACTTAGCGTATTTTGACGGTGCTGTTGTCGATCGATAATTTTCGGAAACGCCGATCGTACTTGAAAGTAGCTTCCGTTATTATTTAGCGAGCGACGATTGCAAATTGCGTATGTGACAACGCGTTTTGCGCAGCATTGGAATAAATCATGCCGAGCCGATAGCTCGCGTTTAGTCGTTGATAGATAAGTTACTACTTGTTGCCATGTTCTAAACACGAGAATAACTTTGTTATATGATAGACAAAGAGAGAGAGGAAGAGAGAGGATTTTTCTATGTGACACTGTGTTAGGAAGAAATACTCGAGAAGAAAATAAAAGAAAAAGTGAAAAAAGAAATGAAAGATTAAACAAAAGAAAGGAAGATTGTATACTTTGCAAGCGGAAGCTAACCCTTGTCTGAAATGGCTGATATTTGTTGTGTTTTTAAGAGTTTAAATAACAGCGTTTTTATTACTTCACATTGTCTCCGCATGCTTTGATAATGCATATATATATATTGTATTTAATATTATCCACTGTGCACTACTTCTTGTCTTAAGTCTACTCATTTAACACATTGTGATTTATAGGAAAGCATTAAGAGTGATATATATACACGTGTATAAATATATCGCATATATTTATTGTGCGGGACGTGATTTCTTTTTTAATATTATTATTACCAATCGTACTGTTATATATATAACAGTCGAGATCTTCAAAGTTTATCATAACTGTTTTTTCCCGACATGTATAAAACGAGTCTCTTGCTTGCATGATCACTGTTAAATGAGTACACACGAATAATTTTCTGTATTAATACATATATATATATACGTATAGACATATATATATATTTATATATAAAACAGAACAGTACGTGTATACGATACTGCTGGTATCGTTGATGCATATCTTCAGGGAGCCATTATTTATACCGTGTGTGTGATCTCCTTAAGACTAGCTCCAAATCTTCCACTATTCTAAGTCACCGAAGTCAGGCAGAGCGTTGGTAGTCGCGTTTAGTGCTTCTCGGCGACTTGAAAATGTGCATCGATACGCGCGTGCTTAAAGCAGTTAGCGCCACATATGTGTAGCCGGTATGTGGAGCCATTTACAGGACACTCGGTAACTTGACAACAAAACTCTGAAAGGAAGAGAGGAAGAAAGAGAGAGAGAGAGAGAGAGAGAATGAGACGATGAGAGAACGAGAGAGAGAGAGAGAAAGGGAGACGTTTCATTTTATTTATTACACTTTTCGACAGATTTTATAAGAAAGATTTATGTATGTAGAAATAAAGGAGTGTATATAAATACCGACGTGGAAGAGTATTCTTGCGCGCACAGAATTCCCGACGGTAGCAGCTAGTCGTCATCGAGACACGTGGAAGGAGAGAAAGAGAGAGAGAAAGAAAGAGAGACACTCACAGACAAACGAACACGCACACAACACGATAATACGCGGACACGCATGCGAGACGTGCATAGTAGACTCTGTCTCGGTTGCTTTCAGATAAAGTAGAAACACACGAAGACGTAGAAGCGGAGAAGACGGCGCAAATCAGGAAAGAGACGCAGGAGTCGCTGGAGCAGAGCTTCACCCCGAGCTTGGCGCGCCGACTGAGCAGGCAGCTGATCGAGCAGACCCGGCAGTCGTTGCCGCGCGACAAGTACTACCAGTCGCCGACGCGGGAGACCCTGATGGCTTCCGCCTGCGGCGAGCTGGCGAAGCGTCACTCCGCGACGTCCGACCAGACCGAGTACCGGGGCCGGTCGCTCGATCGCGGCATCAGACGCACCAACAGCCTGCTGGAGCCGGCCAGGCAGTTGGAGCGGCACTCGCCGCGACGGAGCATCAGCCTGTTGGACGACCACGAGGAGCACGGGCTGCTGCCGCGGCACATCATGACGCTCGGTCGCAAGTACAAGGAGTCGGCGGCCAAGTCGAACGGCGCTCGGCGCGACACCTTCTACAGGACGACGGACAAGATCCAGGAGGAGCCGGCGATCGACGACGCGGCGTGCCGCGACGAGGAGCAAGCCGACGCCGACGGTAACGTGGAGAACGGCTCCGCGTCGGAGTCCGTCTCCGTGTGCAACTCGAACGCGAACCTCATGGACACCACCACGACGTCCAGCGTGTCGGCCAAGTCCTGCGAGACCTCGCCGACGGAGTCGTCGTCGAACCTGGGCGACTACGGCAAGTCCTTCTCCAAGCCCGACGGGTCTTCGCGCAGCTTCGAGACCCGGCTGCTGGCCGCGGAGAACCTCATCAAAGAGTCCAAGCTGAAGAATTTCACGCCGCACAGGTTCAACCCGAACCTTGTCTCCAGCTACAAGGACACGGACAAGTGCGACAAGGAGGCGCTCATCACCAGCGCCGCGGAGCAGCCGGGCAATTCCGTCGCGTCCAAGAGACGCAGCTGCATCCCGAGCCTGCGGCTGCGTTCCGGCTCGTTGACGAGAGAGTCGAGCCTCAGCTCGGACCGCAGGAAGTCCTTCGCAGGCTCGCCGGACGCCGGCGCGAGTCAAGAGCGATCGATACTCAGCAAGTTCTTCCGAGCCGCCGGCGGCGGCAATAACAAAGACGAGCCGAAGGACAGTAAGGACGGCAAAGGTCCGAAGCCGAAGCAGCACCGGATCTCGCGCTTCCTGCGGCCGGACTTCTTCGACACGCCGCGAGAGGAGAGCCAGTACGTGAAGGAGAAGGAGGCGCAGAAGGCGGCGGAGAACGAGCGGCGCAAGTCGCGGTTCATGAGGCGCAAGAGCGAGAGCAAGGAGGAGAGGAGCTGCAAGGAGCGCAAGGACGAGATGAACGCGCTGCAGAAGGACAAGCTGGAGGCAGCCGCGTCGTCGTCGGAGGACAAGGAGCGCGCGAAGATCGAGCGGCAAGGCTCCAAGAGCAGCTTCCTCCACCTGCTGGAGAGAAAGCTGGAGCGACTGCGTTCGAGCGACGAGCCGACGACGAAGCAGCCGACGATGAACGGCGCCGTCCCGACCGGGGAACGGAAAGAGCGCGGACTCCGCGAGAATTCCGCACCGCCCGTCGAGTGCCCGTCGCTGAGCATGCCGATGTCCGACTCGCTGAAGCGAGCGTTGAGCGTGGAGGATCTGTCGTTGGGCAAGGGCAAGGTGAAGGGCGCGTCGAAGACGGCTGGACGGGTGACGTCGGTGTTGGGTATCTTCAAGAGCGCGGACGCCAAGCAGAACGGCGGCGGCCGTGCGCAGAGCACGATCGTCAACAAGCTGAAGAGGAGTCCGCCTAAATGCGCGAAGGTCGAGTCGGAGGAGGATGCGGCGAGCAAGATACCGACCAAGTTCGCGACCGGTAAAGCTACCAAGAGCAAGGTGCCGGAGAGCAAGAGGTCGCCCGAGAAGATCGTGAGCGAGTACAAGCGATCGCCGCCGAAGGAGAAGCCGAAGGAGCTGATCTCTAAGGAGAAGAAGCCCCCGATGGAGAAGCAACCGAGGGAGACGAAGAAGACGCCGGAGAAGGTCGCGCAGTCCGACTCGTCGTCGTCCTCGTTCGTGGAGAAGAAGCCGGCAGCTCCGCTGCCGAGGAAATTGTCCGGTGAGGCGGAGTCCCCGCAGAGGGACAACAAGCACGCGGAGCCGATCGTGAGCGGCGAGGACAAGAAGCTGATGAAGACCAAGAAGAACATCAGCTCGTTGAGCAAGAACGAGTCCGCCACGAAGGTCGACAAAATCGACGACCCGGACAAGAAGACGAAGAAGCTGGCGAAGCCGAAGGAAGCTGCAGACAAAGAGGAGCTCAACGGCACCAAGAAGAAGAAGATAGTGCGCGTCGTGAGGAAGGTCGTGAAGAAGACATCCGACAGCTCCGAGAGCAAGTCCGACGAGAAGGAGAGGATGTCGAGGCCGCCGTTGCTGAAGAAGAGAATCGCGACGACGAAGAAGGAGAAGAGTCCCGAAGGCTCTGCGCAGAGCTCGATCAGAGGGAGTAACATCGACGACCAGCTTTCGCCCGTGAAATCTCTCCCGAGGCAGACGGAGCCCGCGAACGTTCCTCCTCCGTCGCGAGAGGCTCCATCCGCGAGACCAGGTTACTCCGAATATTCCGCACAGAATACGACGTTGAAGAACGATACCATGACGAGCAACACTTCACCGAGTAAGTCCAACGCGAAGGCGACAGCGGTCGACACGCCGCAGACGAACTCCGTTCTCCAGAACGCGCAGAGTCCGTCGACCCAGAACTCCTCCGTGGCTCGGAACGCCCCGAACCCCAGCGTCGGCCAGATCAAGGCCCCGGAACAGCTCCGGCCGAGCAGGGCGGGCCTGAAGCTCGACTTGTCCAAGATACCGCAACACACGTTCCGGCACACGACCCCGAAGAGAGACTCGCCCAAGTCCGAGTCGCCCCGGGCGAATTCCGTCGCGTGCCACGTCGGCTCGCCCAAGACAGACGTCCCCGAGAGCGGCGCCGACAAGCTGATGGAGTGCCTCTCGAAGATGACGCATCACGCTAACATCACTGGCAACAAGATCGTCATCGACAAGCCGCTGCGCGCGAAGGACGTGGCCGAGCTGAAGCGAGAGGTCACCGAGTGCGCCAGGGTCATAGAGAACCACATAGAGTCGCGGAACGAGCGCGCCAGTCCGCGAACCATCGTCGAGGACGTCGACTCGGGTAAGCCGGCGGACGTCGAGAAGAAGCCGCGAGATACCCCGACGGCTGCTCCCGGGGAGATCGGTGAGACGGACGTCGTCAAGGTGGCGAAGGAGTCGACGGAGGACAGCATCAGCGAGATGTTCTCGCCCGAGGAGCCCGAGAGCTTCGACTCCTGGTCGATCTGCTCGGCCGACCTGAATCACAATCGCGGCGACCTGAACTCGCCGCTCTTGCACTCGCCGACGTCGCCCTCGTACTCCCTGCTCGCGCGTGGCGACAGCTCGGAGTCCATTATTGACCGGATACGAAGGCGTAGCTTCTACTCGAGGTTCAACGACCGCAAGAGACCGTCCTTGACCGCCCCGCCGCCCGGGATAAGCAGCGTGACTCTACCCAGGAGGTCCAGCTTCAACAGCTCCAGGGAGTGGGCGCGCAACAGATTGTACGGCTACGGAATGCCGAGGACGAGGTAAGGATCGAGCGAGATCAATCTCTGCTTTTTCCTCCGTCCTCCGAACGTCTCATCCGGATGTGTTCGTGCATGACGTATTGTTTGTAAAGTATTAACACAGCTCTTCATTGAAATCATATCTCTCGATGATATTATGTCCTCATTCTTGAAAGTAAGAATTATTATTCATAATAATTACTATTTTCAAACTAATTATTTATTATAATAATTCTTTTTTTGTTTCACAATAAATATTTATATATAATATTTGTAATATTATAATACTATTATTATAATTATTAATTATTATTCTATTAGAAAATAGGGCCATTAAGAGCACGGTACTTTTAGTGCAGTTAAATGAGTAAAACGAGATGCAAGCATAGACTTTCTCAGCTTTCTTTCGTTTTACCAACGTTATGTGCGTAGATACGCGTCGGTAAGTAGCTCAGCGAGAGAGATGTGTGAAGAGCTTCTCGACTTGCAGAGGAGAATAATGCGAGCCGCGTCATTTTAACTCCCGCTCATTTTACATATCTATGATTCCAACGCCTGATGATTTTATATCTTTGAATCAGTACCAAATACGTTGGCCAGCGAAATTTATTCGTTGTCGCGTGATCGTTTGCTTTTTTCTTCCAACAGCTCAGTGTCATCTTGATATTTTTATCCCCAGTGACTATTATATAAGTATAAGACTGTGTATAAGACTTGAAGTAGTCCAAACTGAGGACCGAAACGTTTAGACCTCTTTCCTTTTGTAACACGGACGTTAAAGACAAGGATCAGGTAATTATTCACTGATATATTTGTCATCTTTAATGATAGAACAGGATAGAACAGGACGAAAGTCGAAGAACCTTGAAATATTTAAATCGAAAAGATCAAATTAAAAAAATAACAATTTTAGACCAAACTAAATAATTAAAAATGAAGAATTTGTTTCACTCACTAGCGAGACAAATTTTTACTCCTTCTTTTTCTGGTTCGTTTGTCTCTCTCTCTCTCAGGGCGGACAAGAGTTACGGTCTATACGGTGACGATGTGACCAGCAGGAGGTCGCCGGTCGAGCGAGAGAGATACAGCGAATCCTTGAACACGACGTCGTCGTCGTACGGTCATCACAGTCCGGAGGCGCGGTCCGTCTTCGACCATTACGGCAGCTTGCCGTCCTCCTCGCACGATTCCCTGAGGAGATACGTGAGGTCGCCGACGTTGGACCTCGCCACTGCTCGCGCCAAGTACCACAGCACGGACATCATCGCCGACAACGACATCGTGGGCTCGTACAAGAGTTCCTTGTCAAGGTCCTCTCTCAACGATACCTCTCTCGCGGACTCCTACTGCGGCAGGAGCGTCTCGGCGACCTTGCCGAGGAAATACGGCTCCACCGTCGGCAGCCTGGCGCCGAAGAGCGTGGAGTATTACGAGGAGATCCTGTCGCCGAGCAACGCCGATTACCTGTCGCCGCGCGACACTTGCAAGTCGCCACTGTTGGACGGTTACCTGAGCAGGTACGAGAACGGGTATCACCATAACGGCAACCTCGATCTGCCGCACTACAATGCGGACAAGCAGAGGTCCTACATGGATAAGATGGCGGACGTGGAACTCGGTGAGGGAAACAGCAGATTGCTCGGTGAGCAGAAAAGGTACGGATGAAAATTATGTAGTGTGTTCCAGAATAAAACCGCATGCCGAGTACACCGAGAAGAGATTCTTCTTCTCTCTAAACGACGCAACTACTAGTTTATCAGAATTCCGTCTAAACGATCGTTTTTAAACGAGAACTGTTTAAAATTGTAGAATTAGAGTACTAGGTTGTGTACGAGTTAGGAACGGTGTGAGACGCGCCTTATGAAACCACAAAATATCACATGAATCATGTAGGTTGTTTTTCCTCTACCTAACCAAATATTTATTTTATTAGCTTTAGTCTACATTATCCGCATGTGGTTATTTTCTGGGACACCCTGTATGAAAGCTGTGCGGAAGAAAAAGGAACGAATGAGTTTCTCGACATTTTGTGCGCAAGTTCCTCCAAGTACGCGAATTATATATTGCGGCTAAATGAAAGGACCCATTTTTTCAGAAACATAAAGCAACGTCTCAGCGAAGCGAGGGATACGTCTTCGACGGCTGCGGATATCCTGTCGAATTTGTCCGCCGAGCAGAATCAGTATCTTTCGGACGGAAAGTAACTTAAGGATGTAAGGATAATACCGAACGCGTCTTACTACTGTAGCGATTTTATAATACGGATATATATCGATGAACCGCATCCGAATGTCTCGCGCTATCTTTATCATGGCGGTGATAATAGTCAGCGACGGCAATGAGAGAGAGAGAGAGAAGGGAAGAGGATCGTTAAACGACTCTGAGACATATCTGTGGTCAGCTACGTTATTCGTTGCGATACAGAACCACACATCTCTGAGACATATCGTTATATCGAGGTACGTCCCTGAAAAGTTTCAGCACTATTGTTTTAGATACACGTTTCCCAATCCTTTCCGAACCGGTGATTCTAGTCCGAATATCGTCTGTTACGTCTGTGTGAATTGTTTCACCTAAAACGCAAAATTGAACAGAAAACTCAGGACGATCTTCCTTTCGCCGTCCCGGATCGGGAAGGATTAGGATTCACAGAAGAATCGAGAAAGTCAATTTTTTATCGAGAAATTTACTTTGAAATTTCTCAGCGTCTCGTCGGTAGCGGAAGACGATCCGCGTCGAAGATACGCGCGTCTTCTCCGTCTGTCTGAACTGTGAGAATCTCTGGCTCCAATATTTATAGAGATATAAATATAAAAGTCGGCAGCTAACTATAGCAAAGAGAATAACGTCGGGCGTTTCGCGTCTCGCTCGATGCTGCAAGTCAGACACCCGTCGTTAAACCCACGAACCGCGTCGTTTTGAATCTCGCGTTTGACGTCACTCTCACTTCGTCGGTCTAACTCGCGATCGAAAGCGTGTCGACTGCTTTAATGAGTTGAAATCGTGTGCACTCGTAGCTGTTTTCGATTTTCTTGAGGAGAGAAAAAAAAAGTTATACCGGTTGGCTCGTCAGCCCGCACCTATTGCCATAATTGTGTTCACGGTGTGTCGCGAATGAAAATGATTTCTAGATTTCTCGTAGAGCTCTGTAAGTAAAGCGAATCTTCCAAAGCAAGCCCACGTCGTGAGCGAATCGTCGACGGCGTGGTCGGCGAGCAACGACGAACCGTTCGAAGTAGCGTGACGCTTTAGAGACGCAATGCCAGACTCAGTGCAGAGGAAAAAAAACAACGAGTGGCGCTTTAGTTCCTTATACTACTACGAGTATCGCCTTATATTTATGAGAACAATTTCTGGTTGGATCGATCGGAGATCACGAAGGAGAAAGAGGGGAGGGGAGGGAGGTGAAACAACGATGTTACCGGCCTGGGAAACCTCTGACTGATCAGCCACGGTCTTCCGCTTGTTATGTATGTGTTTTCTATTGATATACATATTTTAAAATAAATATCAATACTTCAAGTATCACTCGTACCATCATATTATTGCTCCTTAGATACTTTATGCATCCTTGCTCCTTAATGCATCCATCTTGCACTTCCATGTATTTGTCAGTTAGGGACTGCTCTCGTTCTTTTATGATCTTTTATGACTGTTATTCCCATATAAATAAATATTATTGCTTTTTAAAGCGATTTCTCATTGAAAGTATCAATTAAAAGTGGAAGACATTTCCATCATCCACGCGACCACTCGTGTTGCATTTAGGTATGCAACTACTCCAGGATTGATGAGAAAAAATAACAAAATCCACTCGAAATAAATTTTTCACATGTATCATTGAATCATTGATCCCGTTTGTTAGCAAAAAGTAATTTCAATTAGTTGTTCTATCGGCTGAACTTGGAGAAAATTCAATACCAATGTTGTGCCGCCGTTTCCTGGCAACAAGAAGCACTGTGGCGGCTCCCCGAGCAAGATGACATAGGCCGCCGGAGGTGTGCGTGGTTTTTTTGCCGAGACGAGTCTCCGGATAAGCGCGGTCTGGACGCGGACACTTGGCCCGCGCGAAAACCTGCACGTCGTTCGTCATCGTCATGAGAGTACGATCGGAATGCGAGATCCACGAGTGCGAATCTGTGCGACGATGCCCGTGACCATATGATCGACTGTCACGAATTTACTGTCAATCCGAACATGGCAGGCAGGGCTTTCTGCGTCAAGATACATTTGGATATACACGCGGTACATACGTGTCGTGGATTCCAACGCGTCTCTTGAAATTTCTTGGAGCGAGATGTCACTTGAAAAATAGAACGAGTTATTTAAATTTGAGACGATTTCTCATTCATGTAGAGTGGATGCTTCACTCTGAATTGTTGAGTGGATATTTTCAAAATCGAAGAGTGAATCAGATGTATCTTATCGTCGCAGGAACGATTTCATTCTAATCAATAGAAATATTTATTTGTATAGTTAGTGAAAAGTCAGAATCTACTCTAAGCTTGAGTGAAATATTCACTTAGTCTGGATCTACAATAGACGCAGTAAGCTTTTAACTTTTTGTTCCGAATAATAAAATGTAATGTAAATTCTGACAAAAAGCGTTTCCCTTGCTATCAGAATGATAAGTAATGATCCTTTTGTGATCGAACTTTAGGAATTGTAATATCTAGTAGCGCTGGAAATGCTTTTTGCTAGAAATTATATTATAATTTAGTGCTTAGAGAGCAAAAGACTAAAAGTTTTCTACATCTATTGTAAATTCACCCTTACAATTTCTAACAGCAAAATTTTCACTCGTATCGAATGAGATTACATTCCAAGAAATTTATAACAAACTTGCTTATCCATACTATACCGAATTGGTGCATGCCGAAGACTTTCATATATGAAGCAATTGTTATATAAAAAGGCATATAAGCATTTCGAACAATTAAATACCTGATAATGACATTATCACGTTATTTAGAAAAAATATACATTAAGTATTTTTATTTTATCGTCAAAATACTTATGATACGCCATTGTATTTGGATATTTGGGCCTATGTTTTGAAGTGTCTTAAATGTGGGTTATCAGTCAATCGGGTGGTTTTTTATCACCTTTAGAGGCACTTTTATCAATAAAAGAGTGTTGAAAATGTAAGCCTTTGTGTAGGCCTTTAGTGTTTACTAATCCGGTGTAGTAATCGAATCCGCTATTGGAAAGTAACACGAAGGATTGTGAAATCATTCTACGTGGAAAGTCGCGCTTTTTAGGTGACATGTCCCGGCGTCTGGCTGTGTCCAAACGGCAAGGTGGCCCTGCGGATCGACATTCTGAACTCCTGCGCGGAATCCCGCCGAATAAGCCCGATATTCCCGCTGCTGTTCCACGACAGATTCGCCTTCAGCAAGGTATTCACACGGATAATCTCCTTGGCGGAGCTACAGCGCACTTTGGAGCAGGAGTTTCTCTACGTGGAACTGATACAATGGGTCACCGCGAACGGTCGCGGCGTCACCCTGGCCACGTTCGAGACGAACTTGGCGGACTTGCTGTACCCAGCGCCGTGTTTCAAAGGTTTATTGGCCGGTGTGGATGTAGACCTACTGATGGAACCGACCAAGTGCTTTCCGGTACGTTTTCTTTCGTCGCGCATCGACGAGAAAATTCGATCCGACTCGCGAGACGAGATTCCTCATCCGTTATTTCTTTTCGCGTATTCAGGGTATCATAGCGCCCAAAATCGAGGTGTCCACGAAAACGGTGGTCGAGGAAGTGCCGAGCCCCTGCGACACAAGTATGAGCAAATGTTATGTCGTCAATCCAAAAATGATTAACTCTAAGGTACTTCACAGATTACGGCGGTCGAAATCGGTGAATTAAACGCGCGCGCCGTTTGATTCGTTTCTCTTTTTGTACATTCGTGTGTGAATTGGGAGGACTCGTCGCGTTTCGCATGCATTGGTATGTTTCAGCAAACTGCCACGTGCGGCCAGAGAAAGAGGCCGGTTAAAGGTATCATAAGGCAACGAAGGGTATGCCATACCAAGCCGAGATCTCAGAGCAGCCGACCGTAAGTTTTACTGTCGAACGTTTTATTATTAGTATTATTAATATAAATTAATATATATTTATAAAATTACACACACACATACACACACACACACATACACACACACACACATGTAGGATATTATATATACAAGGTATCCAAAACCTCGTGATCTTAATTCTAGTCTTCTCTAAGTAACTTGGAGACAAGTTTTCCTCATTGAAAATATCGCAGGAAAATTCGTTATTCCTAACGAATTTTTAAAAAAATAATGGTTTTTTTTTCTATTTCGTCATTTTTTCATTCAAAGTTAGGTTTGTGAAAATTCCCGCTTTTTTGATCGCTTATAATATCTTGGAAACTATTGGTGCTTGGATGCTTTCGCTGAGGGAAAATTAATTTTAAATTGTTCAGACTACCTCTCAGTAGAATTGAGATCGCGCAGTAACACTCTATGGCTGCGCTCCAATATTCACTGCCAGTACTCAAAGTCTATGATATACGAGTATACTCGTACGTAACATGAACTACATAGGTTTTCAGCGCTAGCAGTGAATTTTGGAACACAGCCTCTCTGTGTGTACGTATATAGAATTAATAAAATATATATTTGCCCATTTCTCTAATATATTACATACTTTCGTAGATATCGCCAGAGATCGAGTAGCGTGGGTGATCCTCATCAATATCAGTGTATCACGAGTCATCGGACAGGACCGCGTCAGGATCACCAATGTTATCGCAGGAAAGATTCCGCATGTACGCCTCGATCGTGTCCGCAGAAGCCAGTCACGTGTGATAATAGCCATATTACGGACAATTGTCCGGTTTGTTTGAAGTATAATTGTTACTTTTCTAAATGCCACGATTCGGCAGCAGCTGGAGGATCTTACGCCGATCCTAAACGAAAATACAGCGATACCGCGCATCATCACAAAAGTCGGCCCGATAACAGTGTGTGTTGCTGTGTTTGCGGGCCGAGCAACGCATCCGACACGCGAGAGGAACCAACGATGTCGCTGTGAGTTCATCGAGCCGAGTCTCTTTACTTACATTTTTCCTTACACGCACGATATCACTGTGCCACTTATTGTGCGTTACAGGTTGCACAAAATAAAAAATCTCCAGAAAACCAGGGAGAAACTGTGCGCCGCGGAGGTGGACGAGTAAGTAGCCTGCGAGTAAAATTGTCGTCGCGCGCGCACTCGAAAATTCGACACTCGAACTCCGGAAATGTTTCAGCGTAACGGACTGCGACTCCTGTTGCGAGTTCACGCGAGATCACGACTCGAGTCAGGGTTTCTACAAGAATCTCGAGAAATTCTACAAAAGGATGTACAAACAAGCGAAGATACGCGCGCAGGAGGTCGAAGGTTGATGTGATATCTGTGTTCTTGCGCTTTGGATCTTCATGTGGACCCTTGTATTTGGAAACAGGTTCGATCGACGAAAGTTTTGTTCGAACACAGTGTTTAAAGGACCCCGTGTGGCACGAGCAGTTGTGATTGGTGATTCGTCAGTGTCGAGCAATCAATTCCGAGCCGAGTACCGGTTGTCGCACGAAATAAATGTGGATGAATCGATTACATATACAAATGTCGGAAGGAGATGTGTATAATGTGGGGAAAAGAGAGAAACGTTTGGTATATATACATATGAATGAAACACGTGTGGAGATTATTCTTTCTTTTTTTTATGTCTTAATATACGCTGCTCGTCCGACCTTGTACGTCGGCGTGGATGGAATCCGATCGCCGCGCAGGCCAACGGATTTCATCAGGAGTGCTGGCGTTCTGAGGTGTAAGCCGCGACCTTGCGGGCTCCAGGCCCTCAATAAGACACGATAGTCCTTCTCGGTGCTGATCGCCATCCACCCTATAACAATCGCCAAATTATTCCGGCTATAAAATCGAAAGTCGAAGCGCGAGCACGAGCTTCGTGCATTTTGACACAAGGTTACATTAGATTATTTTTGTTGCATCAGATAATCTTCAGGATTACCACAGAAAATGAATTTTGAAATTTCCTGACTCTTCCATTGTTTTCCAGACGACAGAATTTCCCATGAGCAATATGTAATCTTAAACTTTAATGTTTGGAAGCAGTGATTGCAGGAAAGCTTATGTTGTTAGGAGAGCAACACAAGCTTAAAAGTTTAACGACACAATCCTGAATGCAAATTCTGACCAATAAAAAAATTAATGAGTATCGGAAAAAGAATACACATTTAAGGAAATTGCGAGCAAAGTTCGAAATTTCAGATTTCTTCTATCTTTCCCTGGCATTTTTTCCAATTTCTACGATTTTTCCCGGCTTTTCAGGTCTGTGGTAACCTGATCTTATTATATATCTTATACATCTTATATATCTATTCTTATATATATATAATCTTCTTATTAATATTAAGTTATTCTTGTTAACTGTTATTAGATAGCCTTTATTATCAGATTATTATTATCATTACCTGCGCTTGATAAAACAACATCGGCAACCGATATGTTCTTCCCGATACCGGTGACTTCCATCTCTTTGGATCCTAACGCCGGCCAGTGTTTCAGTCGGTCCGGATTGTTCTCAGGCACGACGAAGGCTTCCGTGCTCAACAACTCGTTGTATACGTCATCCGCGTCCACAATTCGAGTTAAAGTCACCGGCAACTTGTGGCTCGCAAATATCGTACACCTACACGACAGTTACACGCGATCATTTTCACCATTGGCATATCCTCGGAGATACATCGACATCACGTCTACGCGCAGGTACCTGATAAAATCGTCGCCCTCCAGGAAATCCAGTCTACCAAGTCCGGCCAAGAATATCGTCTGACTCGGTTGCAAGATGAACGTTCTCGGTGCGATTGTCCGCTGCGGCAAAACCAGCAACAGTTCCTCTGTCGTCAGTAGATCCAGAATCTGATCCCGTTGAATGGTGCCGGGCGTGTCGTAACACCATCGGCTGTACTTGTACTTCCTGGTCTCGTCCAAGCAGAAGTTCTGCATGCTCGTGTTGTACTTCTTCATGATGAGCAGGTTGCCCTTCGGCTGGACTTCGAAATTTTGCGAGAAAGTTCGGCCGATGTGACCTAAATTCGGAGTGTATATATTTATTCAGGGAGAACCAAGAGACGATCGGTCGTTCCCGCCCGAATGCGTACTTTGCAACGTAACGTATTTCAGATTACGCGTCATCTTGAAATCATTGATTCTAATCTCCTCTTCGGCCTTTGACTCCTGCCTCTCCTCCTTCAAACGAATCATCCTCATGTAAAGTTGCCACCTCTGCGGGTTCATAATGGGAAACTTCAGTAAGCGCAAGGTCGTGCCCGGCCAGGGGGATACGGTGGCGCGTTGTATGAGATCCACGGCCTGCACCATGCAATAATCGGACTGCAATAGAGCATTGAATAGCGAGGACTTGCCTACGTTGGTGCATCCAATCACGTAAACGTCTCCTAGAGATTAATTAATTGATTATATAATTAATACACATTTTATTTACTTAATTATATATAACTATATACTAGTGTGTTTGTGTGCGCGTGCGTGCGAGTATGTGTGTATATATATTTTTATTCTTAATAAGACAAATATGCGCATTTTTCTTTTATTGTTATATATAATTATAATTCATATATAATATATACAAAGTGTCGCAAAAAAATGTTATCACACTAATGTTCGTTATAAACATTGAAAGCAAATTGTACGATATTTAATAAGCACTTTATAAACAATCAAAGTGTAATAACATCTTTTTGCGACATCCTGTATAGTATATAACATGAATACTACATATATTAATTATACATACTATATATAATTATATGTATATACGATAATAAGAGGGAAGCATTTGCGCATTTTTCTGGAATGTTACAAAGAATAACAGGAATAATATTTAGGGCAGACGCGTTTACCTTTGTACTGCCACTGACTGTACAGTTTGTCGATGAGCTCCTCTATGCCGTAGCCGGTTTTCGCGGATATGAGCCCCACATATTTGATACACTTCTTATCGACCCCCATATTCTCTACGGCCCTCGAAAGGCACTCCTTAACGTGAGTGAGGAATCTCCGCGAGTCCGGAGGCAACAGGTCGACCTTGTTGCCCACGACGAACACCGTCGTGAAAGGGTGCAGCACGCTGTTTATCTCCGGCCATATGCTGCACGGGAAGTCCGTGAGATCGACCATCAGAATCACAGCGCACTTCTTCGTCTTGATAACCTTGAGAAGCTCCGCAAACTCCTCTGGCGACACCTTCACCTCTAACATAGCATTGTAGTACTTCAGGAAGTGGCACCGTTGACAGATCATAACTTGCTGCTTGTGCTTGCTCTTCTTCAGGAAGAGCTCGGACGGCAGGTAGCCCGGTAAAGCATGATCCTTGCAATGCAGCAAGGCGCCGCATCCGCCACATGGTACGGAGCTGACGCTGGATTCTGGATCCGGGGTACCATAGTTGCTGAGCCACGTTTTCTCCTGCATCGTGTCGTCGAATTCCTCAAAGTCGGCCATCCAATTGAACGGGACGTTCGACAGATCTGTCTTGTAAGACACGTTTGTCTGTTCTTTCATGTATTCATCCAGCTTGAGCTCCTTGCCACTGTTTTCCTCGGTGGCATTCTTTGCCTCCAGGTATTTTTCATAAAGGCTCCTGTACTTCTCATTCAACGGTAACATGCTCTCGTCAAAATCGATCTCAACAAAATTGCTCTTGCCTGTGTCTGTGCTGCTGTACTTGTCCGTACTGGCGTACGGCATGTGCACGGGTCTTGTTATATTTTCCCTCGGATTTGTATGATCTTCCTGTTTATCTTCCTGTTTATCTTCCTGCAAACTTTCGTTGTCTTTGACATACTCGTCCAAGAATATGCTGTAGACAGGTTCATTCACGAGTTTATCAACCTGCAGTTGTTTCTCGATGAATCTGAGCTTCTTGTTCCATATGAAACGTTTCAGAATACCTGGTTTCACATTGTCACGGTCCAGGTAGTCACAATATATTAATTTCTCACGGAGCGCCTGGACTCTGGGGTCAGCTGGCGATTCACTATTATTCTTGGCATCGAATTTTGTGGAATAACTACATGTCCGAACTAGATCCTTGTAATTGTCCTGATAGGTTTTCAAATGACAGTATGTGTTACCCATATAACTCCTCTTGGTGAAATGTTTCTCAAGAATTAATCTGACACTGTTTGTGGTTAACATTCTGATGGTATGTGTTCCAATTCGATATGTATTGCGGATTCTGCGTACAGGATAATGCCTTGTGGTAAGTGTAATCTTTGCACTTAGCAGAGGTACTCAAGCTGTCCTTAAAAGTATTCAGTGAAAAAAAAATGAACAGTGCTATTTAAATTACAGAAGAGGAAAAGCATGCAACATTTAATGAAGCTAGTTAAGATGAAAGGAAATGTCTAAAAATTGACACATGGAAATTAGCAACAAGTGTTGATTAGAAGAAATGTTGCCGGCTGGCTGAAAGGTTAGGTTTCTTTAAAATTTCATAATTTCTTCTCACAATATTTCTCATTTAGAAGATAAAACTTTGATTTGCAAAGGTAAAATTATTATCTAGGACTTACGGGAAAATTAAAAATTATAACTTTTGTTGGATATAGTTTTATGCAGGTGTAGTTTCAATCGAATTGCCATGAAACCTGTTCCGCTCGGATTTTCATTTTTTCAGCAACATAATTCATCGTCAAGTCAGAAAAATATTTATTCCTTCTTAATAAATTAAAGATGAAAGTTTATCCGAGCTACACTGTTCAATCATGCACCCGACGAGTTAAAGATTCGGTTACTCGATCGTTGAGTTGTACTACTTGACCAATAAACAACGGAGAAAAATTCGAGAATAGCCACAAGTTTAGTTTTAGAACGTTTTCTTCGACGCGCCCTCTAGAGAAACGAATTTCTTTCTGACAAAATATTTATTAATTCATGAAATTTTCGCTACGAGCCGCCACCGATTTTAAGGCTGAATCGAGCTCGTAATATGGCTACTCAGTGTTCATTGTGTCACTGTGGTGTCAACAAATCAAGTAACACTTTATAATTTGCGGTCAATTAATTGAACGTCGAAGTGCCGTCGCTGCAAAATAATGTCACTACGACACATGAAAAATGTACTGAAGTTTGGCTTTGCGAATTATATCGAGAATGAGTTTCTTCTTTCTTTCAATAGAATTTCCCGTCATAACCTTTCCGTAACGACACGTTACACGTTATTTTGTAGCAAAGTTGACAATTTTACTTCGATGATCCTCAGGTACTACCCGTCATTCGACAAATCCCCACACAGAGACACTTTCATGCGAGTGCGGTCGTCAACAAAACCCAGTCTGGACGTTACAAAGTCACAATCAACAGAGACAAGCCACTGACGTATGAAATGGCATGTCCGCCTCATTTTATTGCCCATAAGAAGTCTTGGAATGCTTGGAACACCTGTAAATAGTAGTAGAATAAACCAGCTTATCGATCCCCTATACTCTGACTGAGCTTATTATCTTTCTGTTAATATTTTAGCAAACATTAAGGATGGCAACAGACCTTCTGAAACAACTATAGAGGATATGTTCATTCGACATTTCATGAGGGGTACTTGGCACAATTTGTTCGCAACTGAAGTTATCATTAAACGACAGCACAATATCATTAGGATAGCTGGAATAATCAGTCGCACCATAGCACCCACCAAAATATATTTTTTAACTGGTTATACGGAAGAGTTCCTGAGTTATTGGCTGCAATGTCCCGTCAAAATAGAACTGGTAACCACTAATAGAAAGGAAGATTTAATATTTAAGTACATATAAAATGTGTAAATAATGTAAATTAGATTGTACTATTGCAATATATCATTTGTACTGTTACAATTGACTTTGCACGGTACAAAATAAATTTTAACATGATGTGTCACATGATATGGCTTTGTCGTAATTTCACTGTTATATATAGTTAAATAATTCAAAAATGTCTCTTGAGACTTTCCTTAAACTATTGTATGCTCGTGAAATTTTTAATCAAAATATTGATGATAAATATGTACGTGAAAGATACGCGTATATTGCATAAATGCAAGTATTGATAATTACAAAAATGTTATTTAATTAATTATCAGTTGTTTTAACGAACATTTTCCACGTTCGTTCGGTTTCTCGCGGGTGCGGGGAAGGCAAAGAAGTCACAAGAAGGACTGCCTCGTGCTTGTTTTATTCCTTGCACTTATCTTCCATTTATTTTGCATTACTTATATAATAAATCGTTACATTCGGTCATGACTCAAACGCAGCCCATATACAATCATTGCATCTTTAATAAAAAGAGAAATTATATAGCACACCACAGAAGGAGGGAGGTTCTTTGTCCGGGTGAAAAACTGAAAGGATATTCAAAGAGTAGACTCGACGGAGCATTCAAACTCGTGTGATATAGTCGTAATAATTTTTTATATTAATTCTCTATTAGACCACACTCTCTCTCCTTCGTTTCCTTGTTATCATTTTTCTTCTGTTCTGTTTTTATGCCTTTACAACTCCTATATTTTTCGTTCAGCCATTCAATCAGGACCGTGTATAGCTGCTACATTTGTACTTTTTATTTTTTTCCGCGTCTCATTGTGAGTATATTTTATTCTCTACACACGTGGATGTCCGATAAGGAAAAATGCTATTTATTTTATGTCCGCGCTGATGACCCGCCTCCTCACTGCGTCGTACGTCGCGACCCGGGTACTACTCCGTGACTTTTGTCATCCGGAATACCACCCGGGTATTATTTACCCGATTATCTGTCCGTTATTTCAGATATCATCCAAAATGACGAATAGATAACCGGTATGAGAAAAGTACTATCTGATTTATATCGACAGCGCTAGATGTAATCACAGAATTGGATCCGTACTAAACGCAGAATCGAGACAGAATCGTTTTTACACGCTGAAAGACATCCGTGGCAATTGCACCGATGAAAAGATTAAACTTGCAAATTCGATTCCGAACGCAAACGCGCTAATTTCTCGTTCGTTAATTAACAACGCGCCTTTACTTCGCGCGAGGATCAAGCAATCAAATCGTCTCCATGGCGAGAAATGCCGGTACACCAACACTTCCGCCACGGTACGAATGAATTTTTTAAAGAGAAAGAAGAGAGAGNGAGAGAGAGAGAGAGAGAGAGAGAGAGAGAGAGAGAGAGAGAGAGAGAGAGAGCTTACACGAAACCTGATTGAACTCGCGGATTTTTAAGCGCTGAGATGTAATTGATCTTACGACGGACGCAACAATTGTGTTCCAAGGTCTACGACGTTTTTTTTTTGATCGCTCTTTTTATAAAAGTACAGGCTGAAATGTGCTGTGCTCGTCTTATCCTTATAATATCCTAATGTAACTGGTATATCTTCTTAACTATGGAAGTCAAATTGTGACGCTGTATCACGCAATGCTACGTGGAATAATAATAACTTTGGGGTTCTCGACGTGCTGTTTCTCATATTCTTTTCGACGTGAAATTTCGCGGACTGAATCTCGTGTTGTCGTTTTCTCCAATTTTATAAAAATTTTTAGCGCATCGCCGCGATGTCCTCGAGGATATCCCCTTGTTTTTCGTCGGATGCAAAGGGCGAGTGTGTGTCTTCCTAAGCGGAAGGATTTAAATTCCTTTTCCCGTTATCTTTCGTTCGATTTTGGCGCGAACAACTTTCGAATCTTCGCGACCGCGCATTATTCCACGCCAGATTGCGCGTACAGCATCCTTCTTCTCATTTACGTTTATGCATATATGTTATCCTTAAGTTACGATCCTAATCGTAGATTATTGATCGAAATTATATCGAGAGTATAACGCTAAACATTCCAAGCGATAGAACACAGCGTTCACATTGTACAATAGAGACTTGAAAAAAATCATTGCTATCTCCGCCATCGCGATTCCAAATAAAAAGACCTACTTAACATTAAAGTGATATATCTAAAAGAAAGAGAACCAAGAAGAGACCGAACGCGCTGCTGTCGTGTAAGGAGCTTAGAGGATGGTAAGAAAGAAAAAAAAAGAAATCAATGGTATTCGGAGAGAAGAGAGTGCGTAACACGCACATACGCACGCGCATACGCACGTTTCCCCGAGAAACCTCACAGAAGGAGTTGGAAAAGTGGTGTCGGAAAAGCAATTTAACGGCTTGTCGACAACGTATAAGATAAAGATTACGCTACTATTACACGCTACACAGAGTTTGATGAATCCTCATTGATGCATAGTCGGCTGGTTCATTCGCTCGACACCTCGAATATCGGCAGATAATACTAGTTTATCTTCGACGCGATCTAGAGCGAATTCG
>NW_014557272.1:1226417-1280692 GCF_001313825.1 Dinoponera quadriceps | reverse complement strand
GGGGGGGGGGGGGAGGGGGTTCTCGATTCTCCTCGAGCGTCCACGAATCCTTTCGGGATGGTTCTCTTCGCGGATAATGTCTCTTCAATTCTTCTAGTTCTTCTAAGATGCGTAAGACGAGATAGGCGACGTTACAAAGGAAGCCGGAGTGAGGGCCGGTTGTTCCACCTTCGGATAAATTTATCTAATGAATACATACTTGAAGAATATTCCCATACGGAAATAAATTATAAGAATGACGAAAAAGTTACTATCAAAGGACACTGTTGACGAACAATACATCAGTAATTTTTTTCGTATTTTTGTAGTTTACTTCCATATGGAAATTTCAGATATTTATCCATTTATATTTGTTCATTATTTAAATTGATCCGAAAGCAGAACAACCGGCCGTAAATCGAGATACAGTTGCCAAGATATTCGTTGGAAAGAAGATGAAATCAATTGGCCAGTGTTCGTGTTCAGTCGAACCCCGAGAGCCCCGTGGATCCTGGTTCGGAGGACCCTCCCCCCGGTTTTTAGAGCCATGCAGATACATTATTTACGAAACTAACGCGTCTCATTGCGTCCCCCCTCTGCAAGCACGTCGTGGTGTGGTTCTGAAAGGACAGTGCCACGAAGAAATGCATTCTTGAAGAAGATTGGCACTTTCTCACATTTTTCTTTTTTCTTTTTCATACAAAAAATGGAATGGAGGCGTTCGCGCGCGTGCGCGTCGTTAAATAAATAAATTGCTGTCTTTTTACAAAATTACCGCGACTACGAGTCACGGGGTCTACGATATATGCCTTCTCCTACGATATGTGTGCAAACGAAAGTGGAAAGTCGATTTCTTCTTCTTCTTCTACTTTTTTTTTTTAGATATTTACAGAATACGATCGTGCGGTAAAGCAAGGACCAACGCGACAAGTGTTGTTTAACGATAACCGTTTAAAGTAATCTAGCAAAGGATTACGATACAATGCGATGGAGAAAGAGAAAAGCAAAACGATCAAACGACGTATAGGCCAGTGAAGCCTATCACCGACGGTGTAAGAGCACTACGAAAGACTCTTTATTGAAAGATCCGTTGAATATAACGCAAGGATGGTCCCGGGGACCGTCCTGCTTATTGTCAAGCTTAGAAATGTATCTTACTCCTCGCGAAAGTGACGTCGCTTATCGTCGTTCACATGATTGCCAAATGAAATTTCGATGGAGAACCAACCGGTTTCTTAACGAGATCGGCGACGCATCGCGAAAATTTGGGAGAATTTTTTTCACCGAGAAAAAGAGAAATACGGAACACTGTGCCAATTTCACGTAGCAGAACCGGGATGTCCTTCAGAAATTATGTGTACTTGACGTCACGGCATTGTCATGACACCTGATATGCGACACGCTAAAACATATTCAACGGCATGCGAATGCTACTTTATGTGATTATTCATTTAGAGAGAGATCGCTGAGAGAAACCGCGTAATATCGTCTTGCGATTCAGCCGTGAGTTGAAATCGACTGTTTCGTCACGGATCTTCCGCGTTTCGGAACGGGCGGCTATGTCATTGTATCGCGAAGCGTGTCTATCGTGCTTTTAAATTCGAGAGACTTTTCGACGGGACCCGTTTCTTTCCACATTATCGTTCGCCGATAAAAAGCAAGCAAGAAAAGCCCGTCCCGAGAACATTAAGCCTCCTGATTTCGCTGTCCTCGTCTAATAACATCAAAAACGAGGAAACGCATGCCAAGCTTTCCTGCGTTATTCTTTCAAATAAACTTTAACACTTCTTTTACTCGAGCAATCAATAAATAACCGCAAAATTAACTTGACACGGAGCCATCCTCTTAATCATTTTAATACTTTCTCTCTCTTGTCACAATGTCTTGTCAGTTAATTTCATGACTATTTATTGATTGTTTGAATAAAAGAAAAATGTTCGCTGAATCGATCACAAATGTCACTTTCTAGATATATATCTTTTTATTCGAGAGAATAACGCGAAAAATCTCAGCATGCGTTCTCTCACTTCTGACGTCATTAAATAACGTCATTAAATAAGACAGTCAGAGTGAGAGTAGTCGGGAGCTTTGATCGCGATCGTTCCACGTTGCGAGACGATCGCGATTGCAATCGACTTGCTCCAAGCCGCTACGATCTACTAAGATCTACTTTAGCGCGCGCGATTATTCCGGCACGATATACGATATCTAGGTAGTTTATTCGCGCTTTAATCGGGATCGTAAATATTATGCGTGTTAAAGCTACGAGCCACGCTTCGGGCGATCCGTTGTCGCGCGACGGTATTCTGGACAGTGTGATCTATCCGCGAGGGAACGCTCAAAGGGCACGGAGTCACAAGTTCAAAGCTGCTCGTTTCACGGGTCCTCGAGTGCTTTTCGTTCTTCGAGAGTCGCGTGAGACGCGATGAAATTACAAACGGAATATCCCGTCGCGAGTCGCAGCGGATCGTGGATGCGCGCTTTTCATCTGTAGAAAAATTTATGTACAATTCTCGCTGACCGGCGTCGATTCGAGAGAGAGAAAGGGAGAGAGGGAAGAGGGAGGGAGGGAGGGAGAGAAAAAGAGAGAGAGAGAGAGAGAGTTAGAGAAAGAGAGAGGGACAACGCGGGGTGAAACGAAAATTGAACGACCCTTTCAAGACGGGCGGTGTGGACTTTTGCGCACCAGCTGGTGAAATTTTCTCTCGGGAATTTTTATCTACGACGCGTAGCGACGGCTCGGGTCGAAAATGCAAATGAAAGATTTCTGTTCTGTTTCCGTTTTGCATACTTAAATCTCGACGAAATTCGAATTCGCAGGAAGCCCGTCTCGAGAGAGTCGATTCGGGATTCATCAAACGCTTTTGTTACAGTACATGTGCACGATTCCCTTAAAAACGTCGCTACTATGTGTGTGTGTGTGTGTGTGTGTGTGTGTGTGTGTGTGTGTGTGTGTGTGTGTGTGTGTGTGTGTGTGTGTGTGTGCCTTGCAGAAGTAAACGAGAGAACACGTTAATATAATCCTAATATAAGATAAACGTTACAGTGTTAAAATTCCTCACGACGCGATCCGCGATCGATTCTCGCACACTTCGCGGCGAGGACCTCCGCGCGTATCGAAAAACGCGCGATCACAAATTATTCCTATTAAACTGCGGTAAAAGCGTTCCGAAGGTGGAGCAGCGATCTCACGGAAACGACGCGACAGCGATCGAATAATTCGGTTGCGGTTGCCGATGCACCGCAATTCGTCGATCAATCCCGAATGTACAATTAATATTGATTTATTCGCATCTCAGAGGCTCATCTGAGAACGGTCTGTTGCGATATCGTCAAATCGATATGCACAAAGTTAAGTCGATATGCACAAGGATAAGTGAATCTAACGTTACATCGCGCCGCGTTCGAGCGCAATTCGCTCGATCGGACGAGATCTCCTTAATTTTGCCCGCGAATGCGATCCTTCCATTAATTTTTTTTTTGTTCTTTTCGGCGTGAAGCTGAAGCGTCGTTTCGCGGTATCGCCAGTGTTCACGAACGCAGATACAGCCGGAGGATGCTCGTGAAAGTCAAGATCGTCGAAAGTACATATCATCCGAGTCCTCTCGAGCCGCTCCGTTCGCTTCCGACAGAGAGCTAATGTATCCGAATAATTACACTATGACGTAGGCTTCGCGCGCGCGAACCGAAATGCATGTGAGCGTGTCGTATTCGTCGTCGCCCGGCCGCGACCGTCGCCCCTCGTTCTCTCTGAGCGAAGAAAAGACNTGTGTGTGTGTGTGTGTGTGTGTGTGTGTGTGTGTGTGTGTGTGTGTGTGTGTGTGTGTGTGTGTGTGTGTGTGTGTGTGTGTGTGTGTGTGTGTGTGTGTGTGTGTGTGTGTGTGTGTGTGCGTGTGTGCTGTGAAGCGAGTGCGTATAAATTTCCCTTGGCATACATCTTCGCGAACAATGGGAAAACGATCGCAAAAGAGGAGCGAAGAAGGGGGGCGAGCACGCGCGAAACCCGTGCTCGCGTCTTTTCTTCTTGTTACGTTACGCAAGAATCGCTTTGATTTTACGCGTGTCGCCGGAGAACGATCGGACAGAGGCTGCTGTCAGTTGCTGCTGCTTTTTCCCATGTCGCACACATGATTACACAATTAATCGTTTACACATTTACCCCTAAAACGCAAACGCATGTCCACGTGTCGTCGGAAAAGAAAGAATCGGATAGCAATCAATACAAACTCGTGCACACTCGTGTTTTGTTTGCCCTTTTCTTCCCCGTTTCTTTTCTTCCCTTCCTATTTTCGCTTCAGCTTTTACGCTCTTGCTAGTAGATAAGAGACAAATCACGGAGTGAGCTTCGCCGGAGGGAAGCGATGAAAATACCCATGCGAAAAAATACTGGCTTCGGCTGAGATATGTCGGTGGCTTGCGCGCGCTTCTTATCTCTCTTTTTCGGTGTTTCATCATGAGCGATCGTAAAATGAAGAATAATTTCGCAAAGGAATCGTGCTCGGATTTTGGCCCGCCTTCTGTCGCATCCGAAGGAGGAAAGTCCTTCCTCGGCGCTGTCCGAATTTGATCGCCGTTAAGGCCGCTGGAAGATCCCGCGTTTAAGTGACATAGGTACTTTCATCCCGAAGAACCGAAGTACATTTTTATACTTCGCCACTTTTTTAAAAGTTAAGACACCATATTACTGAACTGTCCGCTAATATCTTCGCTACGCGATACAATTGTAATGTTAAAAAGAGGAGCGAGTAAATAACGATTATTATCCATGCGCGCTTTCTCTTTCCTCTGTCTTTTTTGCTCTTTTCTCATTTCACCATATTTACGGAGCCCACCTCGGACGATCCATGATTTGCGACAGCACTCAGAACGGAAAATTACCCTCATCTGTCGCACTCATTGTTTACATATAAAAAAAAGGGAATAACGAGAACAAATAACAAATAGATTTCGAATATGATTTTTCTTCTTCGGGTATTGTCTTAAAAATATTTCACGAACATTTTTCTGAGAGTATCTTTTAGTATAATCTTTTTTCCTTCAAATAAATAATTAAATAGATTTGCTAATATTTCTCAACGCATGCTTCGTCATCTGGCGTTTCAAACGCATCGTCGATTTTTTTATTACTTACTATATATATACACACACACACACGCGCGCGCGTGTGTGTGTGCGTGCGTGCGCGCGCGCGCGCGCGTGTGTGTGTATGTGTGTGTTACAAAGAAAATTCTATCGCCAATTACAAACCGTCCGCAGTGTGGGCTTAAAAAAACGCAAGACAGCATAAATAAAGATTCTCTCCAATTTCAACTCACGCTGTCATTGCTGAAGAGAGACCGCCGTCGTGGTCCCTCTTCCTCGGGTTATTCGCGTTTCGAAATTAGGCCCGAAGCAGCCGGCAATCGATGATAACTTTAACACGTCCCGTCACAGAAATGTTGGATAGAGGAGACGCGTCGTTCGCTCGCCGTGTGCGAAAACACGCTTAATTATACGAAGAAATATACAAATATATTATATATATATACACATATATATACACATATATATATATATATATATATATATATATATATATATATATATATATGCGAAGATGCTATCTCTTTCGCCAGAGGATATAATTAAAACTAATTGCCTACTTTATATTATTACAACATTTACTACATAGATGTCTTTGATAAACTAATCGCTCACTACTTGTGTAATTCAGTTGACGGGACTGCGGATGATGCGCGCGCACAAACCACGGCTCCCGAATGGGAACTCTCTCAAGGTCTTAATTGTCGATTGTGTCATACATAACGAGATCGATTGCTATATTGCTACGATATATTCGTAAAGTATTTTAAGAATTATAGTATGTGCATATAAACTTACGTATCTTCCCGATGTGTTTCGGTGTCGTTCGTATCATATTGGTGTTGTCCCGCATTTTGCGCGCGTGTGTGTATGCATGTTCTATCGACGGAGAAAGCTGTATATGCCCGGAAATAACCGTGTATCGTTTTTATTATGCTGCTAACATGCGAAAACCCTTTTTCGCGAAAACCATCGGCGAGAAGTTATTTCGCGAAGAAGGAGAAGAAGAAGAAGAGAAAGAACGAAAATTTGTACACACGATCGAGACGCGCGCGAGTACAAAGTAAGCATTCCCTATCTCACTTTCGCGAGAACCTTCTTTTCTCTTCCGGGCGATTCGGCAAGAGATCGTAAAACGACACGAAGCATGACGTCAGGATATATCTGTAATACTACAGAGCATGTGCGTAACTCGTAAAGTATCTAATAAATTTCCGCATCATCGCTCTTGATTCTCTCCGCTCGGCAGAGCAGAATAATAAACGTACACGTAAATTGCAGTCAACGTAAAAAAAAAAAACAACGTACCATTGTCATATTTACAACATACATATATAAGGAAAATTATATCTCATATCTACAGTACATTCGCGAGTATCAATAATCGCTTCGAAAGATAGGAATCGATAAGAATGAAATTATGTACAGCGATATATAAACGTATCGAGAGTTTTTTTTACTCTCTCTCTCTCTCTCTCTCTCTCTCTCTCTCTCTTTCTCTCTCTCGGTTCGCTCGCGCACCAAGAACCGTCGGACGAGTCGATTGCAAAATAGAAAGACCGAGGCGTGAGGTGTTTGACGACGCGCTACGTATAAGATATACTTGCACTGTTTTAACTAAATGTATAATTGCGTTTTTCATAGCGCCTCATCGCTACAATACAATCCCGATATTGGTCTTCACCAAGCACGCGCACCCTACACGATAACTAAGATAATTAGAATCTACATTTTGGTAGCTGCGACTATATAACTGCACGTTCGCGAGACGATGAAGAGAGGTACGATAAAGTGAAGAGAATTGATACAGATTAAAAAAAAAAGAAAAAAAAAGAAAAAAGCGCAAGAAAGAAATGCGGTACGAGTACGTAGAGCGGAGCGGCGGTTCGAGCGCGGTCAAATTGTACAGGCTTCCCCCTCTCTTTCTCGGTGGCAACTGAATTAACAAGTAGTAGTAATAGTGGCTTTTTGACGCAGTACAGAGCACATACATTAATTAATCCGAACCGAACGGACATACCTATAAGTATGGGCGAAGATGTATCGACTGATCTCGCGCGACGCTATGACAGACGTGTGTGTGATGATGAACATCGTTTACATTATCGTTTTACTTACAAATACACCCGCTACAATATCAACTACGCTCTCGTCTTCTTATATAACATTATCGTATTATCAATATATACGTGGCCAATAAGAACAGATTTGTACTTGCATTGAAATTGTTTAAGTCAACTCCAATCACTTCGCACAGCCCAGTATAGCATGTATGTTTTTCGTATTTTTTTCTCGTTTGCTTCGCGTTTCGTTTAAAAATACAATTTTTTTTTTCTTTTGTCTCATTGGATGGCAGCATTCTTATCAAAAGGTTTGGTTTGGAGGATGTTGTAATGACATTTAGGAAGGGAGAAGGGGGCGAGGTAGGAGAGAGGGAGAGGGAGAGGGGTTTCTCTGTCTGCTAAAGGGTTTTTGTTGTGTGTGTTTGTGTCTCTCTCTAGCAAGACGCTAAGTTTCTCTGTTGTGTGGTAAACACGTGAATAATAATTGTTCCAATTGCGTTTAAAATGTCGATATCACAGAGGCTTTTCTTTGAATCGGAATATTCGTCGTCGTTTCCTCTTTTCCTCCTTTCGCGCTTTTTTTTTCATCTCTCTCGTTTTATAGGAAAATAGGTATCTACATATTAGTGATGGTAAGTTAGAGAGGTCACGATGCTCTTTAGGCATAGGGAGAGTTAGCACTTTTTTAAAAATGCAATACACTATACATGGGCTAAACGCATTACAACACGGCTCCCTTCACCTGGTCGTTAGAATTGTGTGTCGCGTCCGGCCGTGCACCGGACCCGACTACCGTTTGTGTCGAGTGTGCGAGACGATGTATGGAGTATATTTCGCGTGTACGTGTATACGTGTGCAGTGGTGTATAGTGGTATGCATGTATACGTGTATCTGTGTGTAATGTCCGCTAGTGTAGAGTAATAGTCGACTGCGAGTGATATTGCTAGAGCCAGAAGTAATAGAAGTGATGCGAATCCTTTTTCCTTCATCCTCGTCGTTCCTCGTTATTGATTTATCGTCTCTTGACGGTTACTTGGGCCTAGATCGCAGCGGCTGCTACCTGCGTGAGATCAAACCATTGCTTGTTCCTACTGTCGGTGTCATCTCCAGTTCCACTAACAGAGGAAAGTGATCTGAAGTAGGAGAAAGGGAAATTTATTAGATTACGTTATCGAGGCTATCTCCAAACGATATTTTGCGACAGAGGTTCTCGCACATACAGCATACTGGAGATAACATCTTGTCAGGATTTGTTCGCGCAAGGAACTTACCGGATGGTACATGGGGATGGGGACATCCTACCACCTTGTGCTCTCTAAACCACTCTTGGCTAAGCGGACCTAAGAGTCCCAGTGGCACCATGCTTTGCTTCGAGTAGAAAATGTAGTCTATTATGCCTTTGAATTCAAATCTGTAAATCGATAAGGCAGTCATTATCTAAGTATCATGTACGTGTTTATAAATATGTACACGTCATGGGAAAAGCGATTAAGCTTCGACGATTTACTTGAGATTATTTTTATAAGATCACTATCAGTGTATTCTATACATTCCTTTATTTCCTGTATAAGATATAAATATATAGATATATGTGTAACTTGAAATATTTTTAATGTTTCAATGACATGTCAAAAGTAGGGAGATAAATACATCGAACGAGTAATATTGGTATACTTACGTATAATTAGTATAGGGCATAATGTCTTCGCTATAGGCGGATGCAAGCTTGAAGGAGTGCGTAAATTCGTTGGGTTTGTCGCAGCCGGAGATCTTTTGTAAACACGATTTGTACGCTAAGTCCTTAAAATCACGATGATCCGCCGCCACACGCCCGGACGTAAGAAACTCAATCACGCCTGCAATTTAACGATGCTCTCTGTGATGAATCGGCATAATGTCATGTAACTATTAGTAAGCACGTAGCATGCGTTAGGTATCAAGGTACAAATATATAATTAAGTGAATTGAATACATGTATATTCGCATACATTAACTACTATAATGTAAATGTTTAAGAGAAATATATTTAATGGAATAAGGGTGTGTTACCGGAATCAGGTAAGGAATTGAAGTCGCCGCAAAGCAACAGTTGAACGTTGGAAGAGTCAGGCTTGTGGCCGGGTCGAAACGACTGGCCAGCTTGGTCCAAAATGGAACGTAATTCATTGCTCAGCATCATCGTTTGTATCAGTTTCACGTCGCAGTACTCGGGATCCCAGTGAATGTGTGCCGTACAAACCAAAATCGGCTGTTGTACTTGCGCCGGATCAGATGGAACACCTACAACAGGGGGGTGGGGCAATCAGATTCTATTCAAATGTGCAATACAGGGCATGTCCCACAGTTCTCGCAAGTCTTAATTTTAATCGTAGATTTGCCGTTCAACTTAGAGTCGAAATCTCCGCAACGAAAGAGTCGGGAGTTGTGGGACATGATTGTGCATCGAATAGTTTGACAAATTCTTAAGGAACTTCTAAGTGGACCCACCTTATGAGCAATGATCGATCATTGTTACAAAAGAATGATATTGAAAGTAACGAAGTACAATCTTGCATTGTTGCTTCGCGAATGTGTCCGTTTGATGCGATTATGACAAAGAGAAACGCTTGGGCAGTAAAATTAACAAAAAAACAATGTGCAAGTATCATATAGTTTATTTAGAAATGTATAGCAAATAACTTAATCTAATGCTTGCAATCACACTTGCAGCAAGCGCTTACATTGCTTTCTTCCCTTGTTAAAATCAAGCATCTTCCTGGAAATATGCTCGCTATATAAATAATTCTAGAATTCCTTTAAGATACGATAAAACCAATGAATTATACATCTTTCAAGTACAGTTTGTTATTAACAGTTCTACAGTTTGTTACCAGTAATGCAGTAACATACGATGATATAAACTTATTATCCATAAATTTCAACTATGAGAATCACTTCAGATAAATAAGTTTAGAGGTTTTTTTTTAATCTATTGTATTGAATTAGTACCAACTTGACTACTCAAGAAACATTCGCTTCCTATCCGGGATCCGAGAAGTTAGACGAAACAAAGTCGTGCACATTTATCGTTCAACTTTTGCTCCTTTAAAATATAATTATCAACGTAAACACGCCATAAAGGAGCAGACACGGGTACGCTATGAGCAACTGCTGGTCTTGCTCCCCGGACATCGTGGAAAAGAGCCTGGAGGCGGACAGAGCTGCCCAGACGACGGCCAAGATCGCGCAGACCAAGCCGATCGGGCCGCGCAGCGTGGCGAAGACGCTGAAGCCAGCCAGCACGACGACCGGTAAGAGACAGTAACCCAGTACGGACGCGACTGACGACAAGGTGACGTTACTGTTGCTGCTCATCAACGACTGTAAGATGTACATGAGTATGCAGGAGGTCAAGGCCAGGCCGTACACGTAACCGAAGTGCGCTTTCGAGCCAGCCAATAAGAGAAACGCGGCAAGAACCAGGCAGAACGCCACTGGCCCTGCCAGATCCGAGTCTTGCAGCAGATAATTCGCATCGTCGATTTGTCCCCTCCTGTGAAAAGGATTCAGCACAGCCAGGGTCTTTTGCATTATCCTGTCGGGGTCGATACCCAGCTCCTCTAACAGAGGTGGCTCGTCTTCTTCTTCGCTGAAGCCGCTATTGCCTGCAAGATTGCTTTTTATGTTTCCACAATCCTCATTTTATTCGATGATCCTGACATCACGATCCCCGAGCACGCGTCCTGACATTAGGCTCAAACCCAATAAGCAATCTGCTAGCAGTCTGACAACAGATACATTTACTGTCTGTGTCTGCAATCTGTTGTTATTCTGCCAACAGAATCTGCTGATAAAAAATTGGCAGCAGAAAATGAACAGGATCTGTATAGTATGTGTTGCGTGTGTGTGTGTGCGCGCGCGCGCGTGTGTGTGTGTGCATATAGTAGATGTATAGTATAAATCTAACGGTATGTTCCATTTAAATACATTGGGACAACAGATCTTGCTCGGTTTCTGCCATCAGTTTGTCATCGTGACTTTATCATCAGATCTTGTTATTGGTTTCTGCAAACAAGCTGCTTGCAGAATCTGCGGCAGATGCTGCACAAAATCTGCTTTTCCAGATTTGGCTATCTGGGAAAGTGTTGGTCACGCGAATCTACCACCGCAGACTGCTTCATTTCTGGGGAAACAGAGGCGCACTACGTGCACCACGCAAGCGATGACGTTACACCGTCAGGTGTTTTAGCTCGAGGATCGGACGATCGCGACGATGAAGTAACGCGTTCCAACCTTTTCCATAATCATCCTGCGCGAACATGTCGCCGGTGTATGAGCTCTGTGTAGGATCCAGGAAGCCCTTTTGCGTGCTCGAATATTCGCCGTAGGGCTGATCGCCGTACGGTTGGAAGTCGAACTGTTGGTTAGGTTGCTCGAAACCGGGCGACTCGAAGTAATACTGGCTCTGGGGTGATTGACCTTGCGGCGGTTGCGTCCAGTAATTGTCCTGGCCTGTGTATCCGGACATCTTGTTGGCGTATCGGTTTCTCGGTCACTTTAAACACCCGTGTTTTCCTCGGCCTGCAGCTCGAAGTGTCGACACATCGAACCGCGTCACAATACGACGACAGAGGTTAGGGTTAGATTAGTTCGGCACTAAGTGCTCGGTAAGTAACAGCGGGCACAATGTTACCGACGCGCGTTACCTTACAGCTTGCGGGTTTTGCCACGGTGGCGTTGCGAATTGCGAGCAAATTGTGAAGTACGAGCGGCGGGAAGGAGGTAGAAGACGTGCATCTAAAAAGTTGATCCGAAGTGTGATCAATCGCGCGTGTAATTAATTAGTGAACTGACAGCTGCGAAGAGACAATGCGCGTTGATGTTCGTCATCACGTCGGAAGCTGTGTATAGTTTTTCTTTGGAAGGTAACAATGTAGACTGTCGAGACGAGAGTGCGCACCGATTATCGCAACAATGGCGACCTAAGATTCTCAATTAAACATTTCGGGAATAACAGAAAAAGGGAAAAAGAACATACTAATATTTCGCGAATAATATTAGGTCATTAGCGTGTAAATGTCAGCTCGTATTTGCAAGAAATCTCTGAATCGTGTAATTTGGATCTCACGAGAGTATTTCGCTGCATTTACTCTTCATATGGCCCGTTCTATCATTTTTGTACTCGTTTTTTGCACTCTCAGGCACGCGTAATCTATTAAAGCGAAGAAATATGACGAGTATATACGAGTATGCACGAATATTTTTGAGAAGACATCCGTCTTCAATACTCCAACTGATGAATGACAACGTATTCTTTTATACAGTTTCGTTTCAATAAAGGAAAGAATCACGTTAAAGAGTCGTGCAATTTATTCGTGCTATTTCAAAATGCGCAATGTGAATGCTTGTTAATGTTAAACACCGGTAGAATATTATAATTACTTTCGATGCCAACCATATTTTAAAGTAGTAGCAACATGTATGTAAGATTATTATAATAACATTTACTAAAAAAATGGTTTTCCTAATTATTTTTATGGTTAAAAGCAAAAAGTAAACATTCGACTGGCACTGAAAATAACTATAATTTTTCATCAGTGAACAAGCATTTTAAACTTTTAGCTGAATGTACCATTTACACAGCACTGTAAACCTCAATTTACTATATACCTCAAATTCCCACTGCATGTGTTTATTATTCAAAAATACTCAATAGTATGTTAATGCTATTTGGTTATATTCATGTGCAATCCGCTGTTATTACGGAAAATTGCCCCTTTCTGTCGAGGTCATATACACTCAGCCGAATGCACGGCTTTTACTATCCAAACTAACATTTTGCGTAGGATAAAAACGGCATAATATTTTTGTAATTGGCGACTATATTGACGGTACTGTAAATAGATTAACGGACGGTCGCAGAATCGATTCGGCAATTTCCTCTCATCATTAGTATAATTATCCGCGCTTTGAGCGCCGTAAGTCGCAGTTGTGCGAATATAAATTCGACGTGACGACCATTGAATACAGATTTGTCAAGACAAAGTCGCGCGCTTCGCCGCGGAAATTGGTCGCGCGATCTGGCCTCGATCTCCCTCTCGTTATTAATTGCGAGGACGATTAAGGTGAAACGAAGCGGCGGCCGCGCGGCGGCACGGAGTATCAAGTTATCGGTACACACAATTAGGACATTCATCAGGGTTAAGGGAGTGTACATTCCAAATCCTCCGTTCGGTCGGCTCGTAATAAGACCCGTAAATTAGTCCCGCTGATACTCTTCGTTGCGCAATTGCGCCTTAGATTAATGCTGTATTTATTTTCCGTTGCCGATAAATCCTCGCGGTCGACCGACCGACCGGCCGGCCGGTCAAGCGAGCGAGCAAATAAGCGAATCGCCCGACTTGGAAGTACCCGGTCGCAACAAGTTCGCGTGGGACGGCGCACAAATGAAAGCTCGTTTACCGAAATGTGCTTGAGCCCGTGTTTTTCCAAAGTGGAGATCACGAACACCATCCCGCGGACGGTCTTATTGTGCGCGCAATCTCCATTTTCTAAAATATAGATTCAAGAAATAAGATCTTCAAACGTGGAGAGAAGTAATGATACGATGTGGGGGGATCGACTCTTTAGATTTCTTATCCGAGTCACGATCGAACTTATCGTAATTTTACTACAACCACCGGTATCGCATTTACGTTTACTACGAACAATCCTCGCGATCCTCATTTTATCTCTCTCTCTCTCTCTACTCTGCTGTGGCTGAATCGAGAAACGTATACGTCCCTCATCCGGATACGTTCCGTCGATCCCGGGGCATTTCAATGGCCGCCCTGTATATAGGGTTCCCCGTCCCGAGCGTTATTTGATATCTCGCGGCACGGTGATTCAGCCTTTACGGCGTATCAATTCACTCGCGCGACTTAAGTAATTCGCGGCACGTGGCAGGAAGTAAAGTCGCTCGCGATGGATCGAGGAGATGCTAACGGTACGAACCTGAAGTGGTCATACGAAATTAACGCCTGAGTGCCTGCGTTACCGGAAATCGACGTGTTAACCCGTTCTATTAACTTTCACGACGGTATAATCTCTCCGCGGGGCGATTACTCACACGCGCGATCGCTCGAAAAGGTCGCGTCGGACGATTTATTTCCCCTCCGATTAACACGATCGCCCGACGGTGTTTCAGCGCGAGGCGCACAGCGTCGTACACATTGTCGATCCCGCGATTCCGCGGGGTATGTGAGCGTTGCCGAGACGAAATTACACCGGCGGTCGCGGCGCGATCGCGCCGGAAGACAGGACAGAAATTCATTTCCAATTGAAAATCTGCTCGAGGGTAATCAAAGGAAATAAATAAATAAAAAAGAAGGAGAGCATTTTAATTCCACTCGATTTGAATTTTTTAACATTTTATACAGCTCTCTCAAATTTCCTCCTCCCCCGAGCAATCGGATTTATCGCGAAAATCGCGTTCGCTCGCTCCCGAGGATTAAGCGTGCACGAGTCCTTCTTCGCTCCTACGATCCGCGTGGCGAATCTCTCCCCCCTCCTCTTCCTCCTCCTTCTCCGCTTCTCTTCCCCCGATCCTCTCCCGGGATTATCGGACGCAAAAATCGTTATTTAATACCCCCGTGTGAGATCCGAAAGGTATACTGTCCTCCCGAACACAATATCGTAAATCCGCCGTTTAATTGCGCCCGCGAGAATCCGCTTTTACTATCGGACCTCGCAAGATTAACCCTACTCAAGCAGCTGTTTCGCCTGTGTTCTCGAACTCTCCCACTGCGTTCTTTCGCGGGCAACATCTCGCGCGAGGATCGCGCTCGTCGCGAGCGAGCGAGGCCCGCGGTCCCGTCTCTTCGAGGGACAACATTGTTACTTTTTGATCTTGCAAAAATTACAAAGCAACGTCTTTTATTTGTGATTTTTTGTTTATTGTATTTTTTATTTGACAGGCGGATGGTCAGCCTTTCTTTTTACGTTCTGACAATAAAAATTCGTGACCCGGCCGACTCGTCACGGGCTAACGTCGCGATGATTTTGCTGGCGCGATTTTCCGATGGAACATTTCTACAGGCGTCGTATTCCGATGTGAATACGATCGAATGTATAACGTAAAGGGAGGACACGAAGCGATGGCGAGATACTCGACGCAGCCGCGGGGGAGAGAACGCGAGAAATATAAGACGGGGGAAGGGAGTGATTTGAATTTCTTCGCGCGGACGATAAAGTGTTCCACAATGGAACGTTAATCCGGTGATAATGTCGTGAAACTCGGTCTCGTGTTGCGTAATGCCGCGGGATTGAGAGGAATCGGTAACACACGACGGCTGTTCGCCCTCGGCAATACGGATATTCCGGGTGTAAATCAGGCCAGATTAGAATGGAGGGGTTAAGGTGCCTTCGATGGCGGTTGTACGACAATCGTACCCGCGAACCGGCAGGCGCCGGGTCGAACCATCTCGTAAATTACCGGGGGAATCAATATCGACCTGCCTCTTCTCTCTCTCTCTCTCTCTCTCTCTCTCTCTCTCTCCCTTTCGTTCCCGGGTGCCCTCTGGAGAAAGAAAAGCTTTCATAGGCGGCACAGTTACCGCGATCTACGAATTCGCTTTCACGAGGGATTGGAAGCTAATTCTGTCTCGAACTAATAATAACGACAACAATAGTAAATATGACGCAACAGCAGTAAAATATAAATGAATATTTTTTACAAGATTAAAAACTGAAATCTCTCGTGCATTAATAAACATGTGCCGTTCATTAACTTCAATCTGACCGCAAAAAATTGTCACATTTTGCAAGCCGACTGTAAAAATCCCAAACAAATTGTGAAATATATTATTTACAGATGGTAAAACATATATTAAAAGAACGAAGCCAATTTATGTTTCACTTCGGGCGAAGATTTAAAAAGTAAAGAAGAAAGAAATAAAGAAGAAAAGAGAGAGCGTGTGCAACTGTGAAACCAAAAAATTATAGGATATATCGGCACTGACAAATCGTAGCATACACGTGGGATTTTATTAACCAGTTTCCATACTAATTAAATAAATCACTAATGAGAGAGGCAAATATACAATAAAATATTCGCGAATGATTAATGCGAGCGTACAATCGTGATAAACGCGCCGGAATTGCGGTGCCGGTGTGTTACAACGAACGGCGTTATCTAAAATAATTAAATGCCGCGCCGCGCGTCGTTAAAGAACGTGGACGGATTTGTCCCGATGATTGCGCTTCGACTCGTGTCGCGCCACGGTCACTTTATGCGCGTTTCTCTCTGACTCTCTCTCTCTCTCTCTCCCTTCCTCTCTCTTTCTCTCTCTCTCTCTCTCTCTCTTTCTCTTTCTCTCTCGCTCTAGCTCTCTCCCCCATTAATATGCATGCGAGAGCAATGCGTCCGGTCTAAAGCGCGCTCGTGAATGATTACGAGCGTCATTCCGAGGAGAGTTCGTTTCGTCCTCGTGGACATTCTTTAAAAGCAATCTGTCCAATTAGACCGTTGTGATATTTAATGAGACACCCGGTGCCGATACATCAACTCGCGAACGGGTGTCCACAGGACGTTTCAAAACATGATACACGCACTTCACGAATCTTGTCTCGCAAAATGCGCCATTAACATTTCTTCGAGCGAGACACAAATTAATCCGAGAGATTTTCTTCGTTTTTCCCCGGATACGGATTTTTTAAAATCCGTAAACAATAATTATTAATAGGATTGCAACAACTAACAAAGCCCACGGAAACTAGATTTTTACTCTATAAAAAATTCAAGGGTAGTTTAGGTCCGAATTAACTCAAGTTCCCATATTCGGGTAGCTTCGAATGTTCAGACGTTACGACGTGGATTATCCGGATAATTCGGGAATTCGGGATTTGAGTAATCGGCTGATAATTCTTCCGGACTATTCGGTTATTGAATTATCCTAATATTTCCAATCTTAGTTGAGACGATCTGTAGAAGGGCACGCGATCCGAATCGCTTATAAAAATGCGAAACCTACACTCGAAGCTCGTGCTCACTTATTATGCATACGTGCGATTATGCACTTTTCAGTGCGCGGCTCAATATATCCATGAAAAATCGGGCCGAGTGACACGTGGAGGATCGTTCGAGAGATGCTCATTCGAGATAGGATTGGCGTCCCGGCATCTGTGCAGCCTGCGAATTATAAGCTTGCGAGTAAAGCGAAGGGAAGGAGCGAAGAAGAGAGGAACACGGAGATAGAGAAAGGGAGACAAGGAGGAAATGTGCGTGCGTGCGTGCACGCACACGTGTGTGAAAGGAAGAAAAAGACAAAGAGAGAGAGAGAGAGAGAAAGAAAAAGAACGGGAGAGGGATATAAAGACAGAGTTCGCAGCTACTTTATCTGCCTCAGGCGTTTCTCGCGAGAATGCGAATGCGCCTCCTGAACGAACGCGCTCCTCTCGCGAGACGCGTTGCGTCGCGAGCGCGATTAATTAAGCGACAAGGTGTCTCTCTCGCGTGTAACGAAGACGAAGCGCGACGCGGTTCTCATGGTTGTTCGTTCACTCGCTCGTTCTCGGGATTCAATTACTCGATTTTACTTTTTGCGGCACAAACCGCTTCCGTGACCCGACACCGGGAGGAGAGAATGACGAGACGGGCGGACGCGACGTCTTCATGATCGTAGCCGTCATCGGGGAACGAAAAAAGGAGAGAGAAAATTGTGGAGAGAGAGAGAGCGAGAGAGAGGGGAAGAGAGGGGGGAGAGAGAGCATAAGAGAGAGGCACAGAAGGCGTTCGCGCCTTCCCGCGGAATGATTAACGCTTCTCGGGCGCCGCCTTGAGATTTCCGCGCGCGGGAAAGAATCGGGATTGCGCGCGAGTCTAAACGCGGATAAACGATCCGCTCTCCTCGCATCTCCGCCGGCCGGGCCCCGCGCATCGTTCATCGTGCCGCCAGATATCGAACTATTAGTACCGCCGATGGTGCGCTATTAATCCGGCCGATGGACAGCACCGCTCTCGGGTTCGCTTACCTCCGTGTGTACGGATGTTCCTCGGAACAGCGATCTTTTTCGCGAGCTAAGCAAGAGAGAGGAGAAAAAGAGACTACATCGAATGTTCGATCCTGCATAAGGCGAAGACGCATCTCGCAGAATCCCGCTCGCGTTCGAGCGAGGGGGATCATTAATCGTGCCCCATTGCCACGGTTACATGGATTCTAATTTCGATCGAGATCCAATCTCGATAGCCCTTTTCCCTTTCTCTCGTTGAGCTTGCGCATCTATCTCCGCGAGGAGACATCGATCTGCCGGCTCCTTATCGCGCGTTCGGTGCTAACCGTTGAACTCTCCTCCACCTCTCGGCTTCGCGTCATAAATTACTTCCGACGAAGCGGATAAGCTGTCCTCTTTCCCGGAACCTCGTGGAAAGAGTCGATGAGTTGCTTATTAGTTGGGAAACACGAGTCTTTTCATGATCGGTCGATCCGCTCATGCTTCGATGCGTTTATTAATCGTCTCGGCAAGATTTCGCAGAGAGGAAAAAGAAAGGGAGAAAAAGACGTAATCACACCTCAATGTGATTCCTCGAAAGACGACGGGCGCGGGAAATATCCTGGTGACGCGGATTTATCACGAATGCATCCGGTAACCCCGCTGTTCAACCCCCTCCCCCCTCTTCCGCTATTAATCTCATCCCCTTTGCGGCCGTCAGACTTTCTGACGCATCGGGCGATTTTTCTTTTCTTTTTTATTTTTTCTTTTACAGATCCCATACGAGATAAAATCGCAACATCCTGGATACAACAGAAGAAGGAGAAGGGAGAGGGGGGGGGGAGCGACGCGGAGTATCAATTAGCTTGAATTACAGAAATACGCTAAGTGCTTTAAGGTTCGTCGGGAGAGAGTGACGAATACGCTCGGATATTTGATCTGGGCTGTTTACCCGGCTAAATGCAGTCGACTCAGACACTTTACTGCGCCGTCCTGTGATTATTCATAGTCACTCGACTGGCCGAGTCCTAAGTATAGGTGTGTGCGTGAGTTGATGCGACTTCAAAGCATCAAATGTAACGCGATACCGAAGTTCGGCCGGGTTTGCAGCTCGCAATCGCTCGCAAGTTATATCGAGTTCGCGGGGTGTATCAAGCAATCTTATTCGCGTGAAAATTCTAACGAATGTTGGTAGAGATTGTAAACGTAAATGATGGGAGTGAAAGATCGTCTATAAAATACTCGAATTGATTTCTGGGTTAATGTCGCGTACATGTTTCGTTTATCGGAGACAAATCCATGAAGAACGCAATACTCAAAAGCCATTTTAAATATTTCTCCATTGAGAGAAATATGTTTTTGATATTTGCAACTATAATTATCAATGAGAAAATGATGCATTGGAAGGAGGATTTGGTAACGATTATCAAGATTTCGTTAAATAGTCTTGGCTAAATTGGCTAATGAAATCATTCAGTACCATATACTGTAAACGGGAAAAATATTGTAGTAAAAATTACTACAAAAGTTTGTAATGCTGGAATATACCGGAATTATTATTAAAATTATTACGTGTGTTGTAATATTTAATGATGTGTATGTATGACAAACATCACTAAAGATTACACAACACACATAGTAACTTTAATAATAATTTCGGTACATTCCAGTATAACAAACTTTTGCACTACTTATTGTCCACAGGACGAAAGCCTAAACTATCAGAATGATCAATGAAAATTTTGCTATCGTCGATAATGCATCGCGCGTCTATAATAAGACTCACATTCTGCGACGATCGCGTCATGTATCCCGCGCCGAGAAACTAGAAACGCAGCGAGATGATTCGGTGATCTAACTCTTCTTACGGCAACCCCCGGCGGTAATAACTTTCGCTAAACGAGAAGCTAACCAGGTGTTAACCGCGGCGCAGGAAGCGCGAGAGAGGCCGCCGAGAAATCGCCGTTCTCGCGAGCGCGATCGATTATCCTGCAGCCGAGAGCGAAAAGTTCCGCCGTACTTTTTCTACGACTGCGGTCGTTGCGCCCGCCGTGGATTAATGTAACACAGGTAATGGCTCATTAACGAGAGCACGTCTCGACGCGTCGGAGTGAGCCGTAAGAGCCGCTCGACCTTTGGACCGCCATATAAATCTTGGGCCTGGTTCGCTCGCTCTCACCCCGTGCATTCCGCGAGATGCAATTCGCTATACGGGGTGTCTCGGCATAGTTTCTCGTTGCTTCTTCCTTCGACGAGCTCGAATCCGCTTAGAACGATTCAGAGACTCGAGACGGAATTCTCGTTAGCGAGGAGACACATTCGCAGGAAACACATTCGACTCCAAATTATATGTATACACAGTATACACAGGAGTCTACGTATTTCTGTATATTACAGGGAAATGGTGCGTTTAAATTTATAAATAGAATCCCGTCGTTTAAAGGAATTTTTTCTATTTCCATCTTTCCTTCGCGAAAATTGGAATGCCAATTTGCATTTTAATTACGAGTTACGAGAAAAGTTTGGGAATCTTTAGCGAATCGAGTCTCAGATACGTCGGTCTCAGAACATACCGCGACTGGCCGTAGAAACTCGCCGCAAGACTCGGCGCGAATGTCGGCTCACCCTGTGTATGCACGCTGGATCGGAGCATCGTGCTCGATTTACTCGCTTCAATCATCGCCGCGCGCTTCCCCGGCGCGCCGCGGGAAAAACGCGGACTTCTGTATATTGCGCGTCCGGTAGTCCGGCAGCTTCATCGGTTACCGAGAGGCCGGCGTTAATTACTTTCGCGTTTCACAGTGTGCAAACACGCGGCTGGATACGCGACTCGTCCGTAGGCGTGTGCGAAACGGTTAGAGCTCAGGAGCTCAGTCTCTGCCTTCTTTTTATTCCCCCGGATCGTTTACGTTATCTTTAATCCTCTCCCGTACCTCCGGATTATCTCGAGATGCTGAAAGAGATAGTAGACTAGTTCTTATCCCCGCATTACGTAACGCGACTGTGGAGCGCGCGATTTCTTTCGAAGGATGCTCCTAAAACGCGAGCAGGGACGAGCCAGAATTACCTCGTCAGCTTCAGGACGAAGGTCGACCGTTCGGCGGGTTTGGATGACGTTGAAATTATTGGATGCCCATATTGAAAGTCCTCATTTCGCATTTTAACCCTCCATTCCGTCGCAATACCCAATAGACACCACTCTAATACTTGTCAATTTGTTCTTCACTGTTTTTTTACGTACTTTAGCGCCTGGTCTATCAGCCAAGTGTTTATGAAAGAAACATCGTTTCAAGAAACAGAGGAAAGTAATGGGAAAATTAACGCGTGAGGTATACCTATATATATTGCGATCATTTACGAGCGAGAAATATCGCGACTAAAGCCAGTCATCACACGGTGCTTGTTTTCGTGCTAGATTACTTGCTGGATGGAAATACTCTGTTCTGATTATAATGTATTTGCGTAGTGTATTTCCATCCATTTTCGGAAATGCACTAATTTGAACGCAATATTTCCATCCAGCAGTAACTTTAACACGCGCAAGAAAATTAAGGAATATATGAACACGTTTGATATGTTTCTTACATTTCAGTAATCTTGAATAGTTAAGAGGACTCGAGAATCGAATCGGATTCAACTCGAGTCGGGATAAAAGAGACAGGTAGCGAAAGACATACTGCGGCTTGCGCAAATTGCTTGTAAACCCATAATTTCGCGGTCTTACACGTGTCGAAAGGGGAGATACATTAATTTTGCGCGTACTCACCATTGTCCCAAGCGGCATCCTTAGTCCTAAGTAACGCAGCCAGCCCGATGTTATCCTTGGGCATAACACGATTCAACATGTTGTCCGAGCCCTCCGCGTTCGCCATTGCCAATTGGTTGAATTCGACTAAATGCTCCTTTATCAGGGTAAATCTGCAAAAGAAAGACGGGAATACACTCGTGCGAGGAACCGACACATCGTTATATCTCATCGCGTCATAAGGGTTGATTTTGTCGTTAGAAATCGTTGTCGTTACGAAATTAACGCAAAATCAATCCCTTTCGAGGCGGAAACGAAGTATCTTCGTATAGAGAATAGATTACTTTTTTCCGGGGAATAACAATGATACGAGGATCAAACGAAAGATCACGATGAGATCCATCTTCTCCGCGTTCGCTGGTGAACTTGCAAGCGGAGAAGGAGCTTGTCTTGAGAAGGATTAATCGCCTCGCATTGGAGTCGCGACAAGAAGCTCATATTAGCTCCGGCGCGAGTCACACAAATACTGAAACTATGTACGCCAGGGGAGGAGTTCCCGGTCCCTTTTCAATCGGTCGCCCGGCGTAAGTCCCGGTAAACGGCCGGCGGGGCACAATTTCGCCGCGGAGTGACGTGGAAGGAGCGGGTGAGCGCGCGCGCGACACGACGTGGATACCAGAGAGACGGCGTCGCCCTCGACGTGTCGGACGATTTTCATCGTGAGCGGCCGGCACTCGTGAAAAAGGCGTATCACGTACGCGATGTAGAATACCCGGGTTCTCTTCTCTCCTCGATCCCGCCGCCGCCGTCCTCCTCGTGCCGCTTCGCACGGCCGATATGTGCGGCACGTATGCCTGAGAAATATATTCTTCGCCGAATACCCATTACGGGCCATCATCCCCTCTCGCCCTGCTCTTCGTCCCTCGTCGACTTTTCCTCCCCGTGGGCCGTAAACAAGATTGAATCAACGTCATTCGCAGTTGCTCAAGAGGGAAGAGAGAAAGAATGAGGGGGTGGTAAAGAAAGAGAGAAAGAGAGAGAGAAAGGGAGAATTGGGCGAGCGACGAAAACACGTTCACTCGTGGAACCGAGTGAGTTCTAAGATCTGACCGCTTATTTCGTTCGGACCATTCGCGAACTGTCCGAGCTTGAGGCTCGAATATATCTCCGCTTCGAACTGCTCGAACATACGGTTCAATCGTGATTCGCTTTCTGGCAGTTTTTTCGTGCGAACTCCGCCGCGCGAGCCCTCGAGAGCGAGAGAACTCCGCTCGCGACTGCAATTACGTTTCTCCTTGCGAAACACGCCCTCTTCCTTCTTCTTCTTCGGCTCGGCTCTCATTTCACGAGGGAGTAAAACCGGCGCGTTTTAGAAGAATGTTTATCGTCTGATGGATCGTAGAATTTTAACGGTGGGTTGCCTGCGAACGCACACCGTGCGACGTTGAGCTCCGGTCTCTTTCTCTCCGCCGTGGCCCTTCGCCGCTTTTTTCCCGTTTTTAAGTAGCAGCAGCTCGACATCGCGATCGTATAACCTCGACGAGGGGAGGGCAATAAAGCCGAGAATGATCGAGGGTCGAGCGAGCCGAAGGCGGAAATTGAACGCGAGTTGAACTTTACGCTCATCGCGCGAGGCGGCCGCGCCGTTGATTCGGTTCGGTCGATTTGGTCGCGTTGCGGCCGGATTGAAATCGATGGCCGCGTCTTTGCAAGCCATAAAAGCGACCGTAAGCTCTTTCCCTCCCTCTCGCCTCCTCATCGTTGAGCGGAGAAATCCGTGGCGAGATAAAAAGAAAGAGAAACGAGGGGGGAAAGTGGCGGACAGAGGGGAGTGGAAGAGAGTTATGCGAATTATGCGCGACCTCGCGCGCCTCGCAGTAGTACGAGCCGTTTTTGGTCAGACAAACGCGGTGTGGTCGCGAATTCCTTCCCGCGCGGCAATAATTTTCACGGCTGATATGCGTCGACCTGCGCGGTTTATCGCACCGTGTCGAGTGAATCTCGTTTATATTGTTTTATACAGGGTGACCCCCGCGAATACGGCGACGTACATACAGTGCTGGACAGAAAGGTTGCGACACTTCTTTTTTTTTGGGGGGGGGGATAAGTTTCGGAACGCATTCTGTGTCCAACAGAATATGTTTCTTAATTATTCCTGGAAGATATATTTTTCTGTTGGATATGAGACGCGTTGTGAAGCCCATAAAGAAAGTGTCGCAACTTTTCTGTCCAATATTGTACATTGATAGAAAATTACAGTTAATTTCGGCACCAAATATACTCTTTAACAAAATTTCCTCTCTTCAATAAAAACAGTCAGAACTATTTTTCTAATGTTACTATAGCGCCTCTAATAATACACCTTACATGCATGTTGCTACTATTGTAAAATATATTTGGCGCCAGAATTAACTATAATTTTCTATTAATGTATCATTGATGTTCTGCGAAAAAACCGCGGAAAGCTCGAGAATTTTATGTACGACTCGAGTCGCGAATTCGCAATTCCCACGTTTGAAATATTTTTAAGACACCGCAACCCCAGTTTCCATTTGATCTCCTTCGAGCCGTCGGAACTTCATACGCGGACTCGCCGATTGACCGCGACTTCACGGACTCGCGATTACCCTTTTAGCCATTAATTTAATTTCGAAGATAAATTAACAAACAAAAAGAAAAAATAGGGCCTCCTCGGACTTGCACGTCCGACGGGATCGATATCCCTTTATCTCGATTACAGTTCCACATAAATAAAGCCTACTGACATACTCATGCGCGTTCCCTTTCCCCCTCTCTCTCTCTCTCCCTCATTCCGACGTTAATCTCGAGTTATGAACCTCCTCGATTAACGCAGCGATGTTTAACGCTGCGAATGATGCGGCGGCAGGTTAAAACGACGCCACGGTGCGTTTAACAGCGAGCTTGACGGCAGGGACAGGAGGGAGGGAGGAGAAGGGAAGCGCGCCCATACACAGACGCACGCGTACACAGGTTCGTTCGCCGCCATCGACCTTAATATTGTCACAGAGAGACATTTACTTCGCGGGCTATTTACGACGGTGGGCTATAAAGGGACCGTTACGGGGGCCGCGCGACATATGCATACGGTCGCATTAATCGTTGCGCTCGATAGCTCCGGGCGCGGCGTCGCACCGCGGTATCGCGGACCTGCCATTACGTCGAGATACACTGAAAATAAGCATTAGTCGAAATAGATATCTCGCGGCGCGGTCGGCGATGATTAATGCGTCATAGGAGCCGCGCGCGGGCAGCTGCGACGCTCCCGTGCATTCGCGAAGGCAATTTCTGCGCGTATCGATGTCGCCTCTCGCCGTGCGCCAATAATTCTGAACATCGTGTGTGCACACGCGCGTGTGTGTGTGTGTGTGTGTGTGCATCGGGGGGGCTTCATTGAAATCAGAAACATCGCGTCCATGCACGCCGGGGAAGCCGAAGCAAGTAGACGCGATATCGCGAAATCACGAGGAATCATTACGTGTCGACCGTAAAAATCGCTCCTGGTACGTGGTTGACGTGTCGAGAATTAATTTACTCAATTATTTCGAGACGTGTTTTTCTCGTCGAAACGCAGCCGGCGAAGTTAATGAAGAGCGCAACGACGCGTGCGCGCGGTGTGCAATTTTCAGTTTCTCACGGGGACGCAGGTGCGGGTATTATTTTTTGATAACAACAGAGAGAGAGAGAGAGAGAGAGAGAGAAGAAAGGAGAGGCGTAGCGGGCGAGGGAAGAGGGAGACTCATCGATTTCCAGTTAATTTATTCGCCGAATAGGAGGAGATACGCGCTCACGAAAACGAGCGGTGCGGTCGCTTTTCTATTAAACACCGGGTTCGCGGCGATTTACGACGCGCATTACTATCTGACGCGTTATTGGATTACGTTATTACACGCCAGACACGCGCGCGACGCTTTGTTAAATTACGAGCAGACGCGTCTTTCATCCCGTTTGGAATTAAATGTCGCGCTTCGGGAGGCCGGCACACGTCGCCGCCTCCCCGATATCGCTGGTGATAAGCGGAGCCCGCCGGCTTTGTAATTGTTTGGCAAACGGCGACGATGATAATCTCTGACGCAATAATCGAATAGCGAAAGGCGACGATCCCGTGCGCGTGCACAACTAACGATCCACGACGAATAATTAAAATTTACAAATATTAATACGGCTCTGTTAATGTCTAACTGAGCACTGAGAGAAAAATACCGTTATTTTCGGGGACAACAATATCCTTTTTTTTTCATTTTAACTACAAAAATAATAGTAATGACACGCACGTAAGGTTATTATCACTGACACTATAGTAAATGACATTTACTAGAAAAATAGTTTCCCCGACCACTTTTGTAGTTAAAATGGAAAAAGGATATTGTTGTCCCCGAAAATAACTATATTTTTCTGTCAGTGAGAAACAAAGAAAGAAATAACGGCCAGTAAGAGCCAAATTGCGGCTGTTGTGGCGATTACGTAAAATTGTTAAATTTCGAGAAGGAGTTACCGTAATCGTGTCTGGTCAACTTCGCTACGAATTTAAATCCGCATTCGACTCCGGTGTCTGTTTGGTCAACTTCGCTACGAATTTAAATCCGGATTCGACTCCGAAGTCGGAGTCGGATCCGATTCTGGCTTCGGGTCCGGATTTGAAAGGTCACATTTATGGGAATAATCGGATATCTGAATAGTGTCAGATCCGAACGAATACTGGAGCTTTAATATAAATGTTCATCATTAGACACTATTTTTCGCAACGTAAGGAATAAAATCAAATGTTTAATTTGTTGATTAGAGGAGATTTCTTAAGAGGTATCTATTAATTATGAGTGATTCAAGGGTCGGTTTGTTTGTGGAAAGCCGTTTCGCTATACGTTTGTCCGAAAAATTCTTTGATAAACAGATAAAAAGGTTTCTTTAGATTTAGTATTTCTATTTATTGGATTAAAATTTGTTTCATTCAAACAACATATACAAAATATTATTTGTTTGAGTAAAAATGTTATTGTCTCATTCAAGAAAACTCTGTTATTTAACAAAAAGAACGCTATTATTTGAAATAATATCTTTCAACTAAATAAAATATTATTTGGTTACAATAAATATGTAAAATGAAGCAAATAATTTTGCTTTATAAGAAAATTATCTTCCGTTTCAAATTTGTTATTTAAGATAAAGATACGTATTCGTTGAAAAGTCCAACAATCGTACTTATTAATCGAAACATTACTTTCTTTGGAGCATGCCAATGATGAAATTTGTTTGGATGCAATAAAATTTATTAAATTTGAAGAAATTTTCAGTGTACGTGCACAATACACGGTGAACATATTTAAGTCTTCCCACGATAAATAATTTAAACATATCGCTACAACAGCCGTGATTTGGTTTTTGCTGGCCATTATTTCTTTCTTTCTTAATGAAAAAATTGTTTCGTCATCGACATCAGGTTCCCTAACAAAGGGAAACCAAACGATCACGTCTACATTTCACGTATCCGTCAGATCACATCGCGCTGCATTATACTATAATTATACGTCGCAATTATTAATGCAACTAAACCGTATTGTCTAAAAAGTTAAATGGCTATTAAAATCACATCGTGTTATCTCGGCTGTAACGCGACTATGACGCATGCGTGTGTCCGTGTGCACGTCTACGCACGTTACGATCTTATTGGAGCTTTCGAGAAATTTCACGGCGCATTTGCTCGTGCAGCATTCGATCGTGCGTGATCGATAACTATATTACATCGGACAGCATTTTCCGCCACGCCGTCCCTCGTGCGCGTTTATTAATTAAATTACCACGCCTCTTAATAAATCGACGGGATCGCCGGAGAGAGCATCGACTGTCGATAGCCGTTTTCCTCTCGCTCGTTCCGCTTCGCATTCTCCCTTTTCCCCGGCGTGTGCCAATTAGAACGCTCGTCGGAACGACGAAATATGCAAGGAGAGATGACAAATTAACGTCCTTTCGTACGTGCGCGGAAACGACCGCGGACAATGTAAAAACCCCGGCGCGACGACGGTCGTTGAACGCTCGTTGCCGGCTAAATTATCGCGCGCGATTATATTTATCAGCGTAGAACTTACGCTTCATATTGTACAACTACTTAATTCGCGACGTATCTCCCTTCCGAACCAATGAGAGACACAGAGGATGCGCGAGTGTTTTCCGTCGTTAGCGCGATTGCGGCGATTGCACGCCGGGAAATATCTCGCAATCGACTCGGTCATTTTCGCCTGCTCCGGAATATCTTGTACACACACACACACGTGCAAGCGCGTGCACAGCCTTGTTACACACTTTATGAATGAAGAGAAACGCAGGAATGCGCTTACTTGGCGGTTCTGTAAAAAATGGCGCAGCCGTCGACGTATTTGCGGTCGTTCTCCGCCATCGTCTTCGCCCGGGACTTGGGCGAGAATATGCCGTCGTAGCCGTCGTGTTTGAGCTCCGGCAGGAAGAAGTTGTAGAATTGGTCCGTCTCGACCTCCTGCAAGCTGATGATATCCGCGGCGTAATGGCGTATCTCGTCGAGGATGCCCTTCTTCCGGTACTCCCAGTCTAACGCCCAGCTTGGACAGTAGCCGTACATCTGTCGCGTGGCATACTTGTCGCACAACACGTTGTAACACATCACCGTGAAGATACCTGCAACATCAAAACGAAACGTCCCGTCGTGTACAACTGTATCGTAACAATTAGGGCCTTCGAGGATTTGCTCGCGCTCAATTTTCTCCCGTTTTTTTCGTCGCACTGTTGCGAGCATCTCTTATGTGTGTGTGTATGAGAGAGAGAGAGAGAGAAAAGACTAAATATATATAGGGCGAGATCAAAATTATTATCATCTTGAATATCTCCGAAATATTTATCTAAAATTGCACTTATATCAATGCATAACAGTTCGAAAAGAAATGTTTTTAACCAAAACTGTGAATCTTGATGAAACTGATAAACAATGCATCATTTTTTCTTTTACAATATTCTTGAATATGAAGGATTTTACACATTATTTAGTCGAGTATTTTTACTTTCTGATACTCTCCAAATTTCATAGAGTCCGATAAGACATGTTATAAGGATCTAAAAAAGGTCAATTATTTTTAAAAGGCACAAAAAGGCGCAAAAAAATATAACAGATTTTAGTATTGTAAATGCTGGCGATTATTATATAATTTAGTCTTTTTCAGAAACTTTCAGAAATTCTTACAATCTTTCCCGAACTATTAGCAAGAAAACATTTTTCATGTAAGATTACGCTTATTTCAACAGTAAATTTAATTATTTACCTCATTTCAGAAAAAGGAAAAACACAACAAAAACACAACAAAATGTGAAATTATTTACTTCTCGCAATCGACTCGGTCATTTTCGCGAAGGAGTATGTTCTTTTACTGTATTAAATATTTATACAATCACTATTTAAATTAATACAATATATAGCACAATTTTGACACATGTGTCTAAAGATTATTTTTGAATGAACGATATTCTTAGTACCATATTTACCGATGAATGATAAGAGAATAATAAATAACAATTTATGATTATTTGACTATGTAAGATCATAAAATAGCATTTATATCAATTTAAGGTGAAACTTTCAAAAATGAGTTTTGGCCAAGAAATAACTATCTTAGGCCACTGTACAATCATCACTTTGAACATCTTTCGTAAATGTAAACTTTGTTCATCTTTTCATCTAGTTTTCGCTAAAATACTGTTATTTTTCAAAGATATTCAAAGTGATAATAGTTATGTTGCCCCATTCTCTCTATATATTTATATACTCATACACATAAAAAAGAGTCATATTATTAAAAGAAGACATTGTATTATAATAAAATTTACGTTTTCTAGATGCGTTACCTCGCGACAGAACTCCAGGTAGAATTCTACCCTTAGGGAAACGCGTCCGAAGAACCGGAATCACACCCATAGACGTAAGCATACGCGTACAAATGTTCCGACGTTTTCACGCATTACACGGCGCATGAAGTTCCAAGTAGAATTCCGACGTCGTGTAGGTCGTTTCTATATAAAATGTGGACTTTATATTGCAATTTATAACACAAGGCACGGAGATAAGTCGCGGGTCTCGCGACAACTTGTTGCGGCGACACAAGTTACGCGGTGCAGGTAAACGCGAAGATCTCACGGAACAGCCAAAGAGGTGGGCTCGTTGCTCGAACACCGATAATTGGCCATCGTGATGATGATCGATCGTTTCGCGCGCTATCTCTCGATTTCCACGCGATAATTAGCGATCAGTTTTACCAATATCGGACTAGACTCTCGCTTTTATATTGCGGCGGATCTTGCACGTCTCGACGCATCACTCGCTCGCTCGTTTAATAATCAAGCGAATAAAAAAAAGAGAAAAAGCAAAAGAAACAAAATCTTCGCGTATCTTCCAGCTTTTCGTTATATACAACGGATATATTCGTCGCTTAAAAGTAATTTTTCAATTACACATACAATGTGTACACTGTTAGAAAAATTTCATAATCTGGTTGTGAAGTTTTTTACACAACCAAGTCATGAAAATTGCTAACTAAATTGGTATTTAATAATCAAATCGATATTACATTAAATAAAGCATAGTTATGAGGAGACATTTTTCATTATGATATTGGTAATAATTTACATGTAGATTATGAGATTTAGTAAGTGAAATACATTACAACTGATATACTTTACTAATATTCACTAAATATCAACTAATGGTTTATATCGTTGTCAAATCCTATCATACATGTATTAACAATTATGCCGTGTATTATTAAATGTTAAAACAATTCTAATATATCATAACATGTCATAACTGAACATAAAAACTAAACAGTAAATTATGCATTATAAGACAGAGAAATATTAAATCTCACATTTGCCCTTTGATTTTGTAGTAAATATGAAACATCATAACTATTTTATAACTTTATTTTATAACAACATCGATATTACGAGAATTATAAAAATTAAAAACTTTAATATAACATTTTTTTAAATTTACTATCAAAAACTCTCTTACTTTGAAGAACTTTTTAACAGTTTATATATGGAAAATCACTCACCATTTGTGAATGGTGTATATGAATCTTTCGATTAGAATTTTCTTTATTATATTATTTCGTTTCAGTGTCATACAATTGAATACCATACTATACACAAAAAAAAAAGAGAGAGAGAGAGAGAGAGAGATAGAGAGCACTTCTGGTTGTAGCGCGCAGCAGCGAAAGGGTTAACTAGAGTCGCTCGCTCCGTTTGTCGCCCGAAACTTCCATTCCCCATCATTCTCGCCTCGTTATTCCACGTCGTTCGCTTCGTCGCTACTTCGAAATCAAATTCCATGTCCGTAAATTCCGTCGCGTCGCGCGTAATGGAGACGGAAGGAGGGCCGCTCGTTTCTTTCGCGATCCCGATTCACGGCTGTATATCGCAGATCTTCTCTCTCTCTCTCATACGTCTCTTCGAGGCCTCGGCTCAGTCCGGGGACCGCCGTGCTCCATTTTCCTCGAGTTTCCGCGACGGGCGGAAAGCCGTTTCGCTAGAGCCTCGTCTCTCGTAAACGCAAGCAGACGTACGTACGTAGCGTACTTACGTAGCGGGGGTACATGTTGCACGCTCGGGCGACCGCGCGTGCGAAGCGAGCGGGGGTGGGATAAGAGGATCAGCATAAAGCGAGCTGTCTTCCCGACGTCGCCCGGCTGTCTACATAAATTCCCGACATCTCTCGCGCTTTGCCTAGTCTCGCCCGGCTTGGTCTCTCGCCTTGTCTCGTCTGGTCTCGTCTCGACTTCGCCAAGTTATCCCGCCGCGCGATATAATACCGTGATTAGAGCGAGCAAACGCGATGAATCAAGTGCGAAACGTCGCGTCGCGAGCGACTAGCTCGCGCTTCGCTCGCTCGTCTTCGAAACTCGAGCTGCGGTCGATCGTTCGTCGCATCAGCGTCGTTTCGACGCTGGTACCGTGTATACGACACCCCGGGGCGATCCCAGGATGTACGCGCGAACCGTCACCGAGCGAGCGAGATCCCGTCCGATTCCGCCCGAGTTAAATTAAAGTCGACGTCTCGGCGGGTCGCGGTGTTCGTTAGCGGCGAGAGATTGCCCGCGCGGCCCAAACAAACAGAACTGGTTTTTTAAACTTCGATTAACGCGATATTCGTTCCCGCCCGATACCGGCGGGCGCGAATACAGGCTGCGTACAGGTGGCGCGATTTCGGAGCGCCGCCAGTCTCTCTCTTTCTCTCTCTCTCTCTTTCTCTCGAAGAACTCATCTCGGATCTCGGTGCGCCGATACGCTGGAACTAATTTGAGCCGCGGCTACGCGATAGACGGCCGAGCTAAACCAGTAAATCAGCGGTTCTATTACCGCGAACGTACCGGGGGCAAGCCCGGCCGCCGCCGTCGTGATGGTGTAGCCAGGGGGCGGGAGGGAGGGAGAGAGTGTAAATAATTGAGCCGCGGTATCCGCCGCAATCCAATAACGTGTGCGCGCGCGCGCGCACCTGAGAGTGTGGCTGCACTGATAGGACCGAGGCCGGTATCAATCAGTATCGATGCCTTTAGGTTTGAAAAGAATTACGATAAATTGCACGAGGAGAATTGAAAGGAACCTCGCAGAGGTGTCGTGCGGCAAGGGCGGTATACAATCAGTCGTAAAAAGGTTGCGATACTTTATTTTTTTGCAATTTTCGGAGCGCATCCCGTGCTTCCGACAGGAGAATTTGCTTTTCAGTGATTCTCGGGAGATACATTTCCCTATCGGGCGCGTGATACGTCGCTGATCGAGGAAAAGTGTCGCGACCTTTTTGTAACTTTGTGGCCACGGACACAAACGAGAGAAGACAATTCCGTGGAATACGCGAAAACAGATCAAGAGCGGTGAATTATTTCCCTCTTCTTCGTTTTTCATGCCTTTCCTTACCTCGTCCGGGGATCGGGAGAATTTTTCCGTGACAGCGACGTGTCCAGCTCCGGCGCAAAGGACGGCGCGATAAATAGAGAACTGATTAAGAGCGGTGTAATAAGTAGAATGAGTACGCTGATTCAACGGCGACGTGTGTCTAATGAGGTAGCGAAGCCGCTGCCGATTTTTCACGCGGACCGTAGATACGAAGCGCGAGATACAAAACGCGAGATAACGCGAAATGTAAGACAACATTAATTATACAATATAGCCGCGCGCGGCGCTCCGCGGCGGCGCGCAGCGCGAACGCTTTTAATCTTTAATTATCCGTTCCCGACGCGCCGGCGATCAACCCGACCGATAAGGGCTTTTTTAATCGCCGCGATAAATACGATCGTTAACGATTCGCCGATTCGTTTCCCCCGGAGCGAGGCACGAGGCACACCCGAGGGGTTGTTAACACAACGTCGACGAGCCTCCTCCGGTATTCGCCGACGTCGATCGTCGTTCTTAAGAGGGCATTATTCGAGCTCGATCTCGCGTGAGATATGCGTCGTTAATGGGCACCCCGTCGTTCTCCCCGTCTCTACTGTTAACTCCGACAAGACGGAGACAATGACACATACATACACACACACATACTCACGCATACACGAGGAGACTCGAGGAGTGCTCTTCTTATCGAGCTTACGTCGACCGTGATACGATAAGGAAGTTGACAGCGAACTTTTTCCGTGGATTCTCGCGTCGATGTTTTTAGCGAAGCTCCCGAGTGTATTCGCGCGAAGCTAATTTTCTCGAAGCTTTGGCAAAAAAAAAAAAGAAGAAAAAGAACGAGGAGACGTGGATTTCAGTTCTACAGGGATTTTCATTGCAGATTAGATGTGGTTATTATCGTCATTCGTGATATTTTTCCTGCGCTCGATATCAAAATATCGGGTAAAACATTATGAATAAAATATCAATAATATTACGAATAAAATATCGAACATATATTTTTTGACTATTCATAAGTTGACAAATATTTTTCACGCTGAGGCTGCTATTTCATGCGTTGTGCGGCGATCGTCGGATGTGCTATTTGGCTATCGGATAAAACATTTCTAGGGTCCCTAACATTTTATTCACTGCAACAATGCGCGATTCTAACAATCCTAGATTTAAAAAAGCGTAGAAATGTTTTTCTTTTCGTCAGGAAGAAGCTATAACACAGCTATGTCAGGAAATCCGAAAATAGCAAAACAACAAGACAGTTTTTTCTCCAATATTAGAAGATCTGTTTAAGTCAACCGAAGGAGCTTATAACTCTATTCGGTGTAAACATATGAAAAGATTAAAAATTAATTCATGACGATTTATCCGCTAAGGAAATGCAACCCGAATTAAAATATATTTTAATTCTGGACTGTTTATTTTATCATAAGATCCTGCAAAATATTAATAATTATAGAGTATTATCTTCTGTACAAACTGAAAATTCGTTAAAATATTATATTATAAAGAGAGTTTCCGTATCCTCAGAAATAATAGTTTCAGTTAAAAATAATATTATGACAGATAAAGGAAGTAGACTAATAACCGTCATATTAATATGAAGCTGTTTTTCTCAGTTTATAAGAAGTCTATAAGAAAACATATATAAATAACATTTATTATATTAAAACATTTAATCTTCTAATTGTTCCTATTCGTCATATTTACACAAAATTTTAATATAAGATCAGTATATTATAATTTTTTTCTAATTTGTATTAGGAATATTCGACATTTCATTCAATTCATTCATATTCGATAGAAATAATTAAAAAAATAATCGATATATTCATATTCAATATTCAGTTTTGTGCGATATGTCTATTATAGATGTAAAATATGAAGTAATGTAAGTTACGACAGTAACAGGCTGTTATTTTTTGCAAAATTGCGGCGGTTCTGTTTTTCTCCCGGACCGTGAAATTGCGATACGGTGGTGGCGTGTGCCTTTTTCGGCGGCCCCGTTTCTATGTAACACCGATTTCGGAGGAGATTGGCCTAATCCGTGGATTACCGGTCCAAACTGATAATGACCAAAGTTACCGAATAGTTAGTACACATCGCTGCGATCTACGACCATATCCCCGAGGTAGCTAAACCTGATCGCTTCTCCAAGTGCAGCGTATTTATTGATAGCGAACTAAGTCAAACAAGTCCAAGTTTCGAGCGATATTAATTATACATATCCACGCTTCTCTCCTGCCGTTGCACGATTCCTTGCCATTTACTATATCATTCGACGAGGTACTTGATCTTGGTTGTTATTATCTCGATAAATAGACGCGCTACATTTCCGCGATGTATCTCGGAATGTAGATCGAACTTTCACGTAATTCTCTTTGATTATCCATCATTTCATCATCTCAATTAACTCGGATTTTAATTTTAATAATAACGACGAACCCGACTATTCTTTTTGTCTCCGATCAATTCTAACGAAAGTTAAGGGGATGCCATACTTGAAAACTTTGCTGACAGAATACTGTTTTTTTCTAAGAAAATTATGTCTCGTTGGTTGCACAAAATTATAAATATTTTACACGATAAAAGTACACATAAAATTGAATTGAAGCTTAATTCAATATGTAGCGGAAATAACTAAAAATTTCAAAGTGACATCTCTAGCTGTCAACTAGCGTAAGTATTTAGAACAGAAGAATTTAGTACAGAAATCCTGCAGCTTGCATATACCAAGTGTGCCAATGTTCCAATTAGGAGAATTTCAAAGAATATTTTTATACCTTTACAGTGACATTTAGAGGTCTAACAAAGTACGAAGTTTGCAGAGTTTTTATGTGTCTTGATTATAAATTTTCCATTAGATATGGTAAAACAGAATAGCGTACATTTAAATTGCACTTACATTTATGTAAGATCTATATACACGAAACGTATAAAAAGAGTAGCGTGATCGTATCAGTGTTTATATAATGTAATATTTTAATAATCGTCTCTACGTTATCGAAGTTTATCAAGTCGCCGACTGTGTCATCCCATTAAAAGTCTCGCAAATAAATATTTCAGGAGTCGAATTTTGCTCGATTTCGCGAGAGATATTGTTCTGATGAATTTCGTCGACGTCTATCGCAGCGTCGTACTTCTCTGGAGTTTTAATTTCGACCGTGACCGCTAAGAGAGACGATAATATTCGGGCGAATATTCTCAGCGGTTTGGTCGAGCGGCCGTGACAGTAAAAGTATTCGCGTCAGGCCGCGTTCGGACATACTTGTCGGGGCAGGAGGACGACGAGAACGACGGCGACGAGGAGGTATGCCGCAAGTCGTAAACTAAAGTTCGACGAGCAAGTGCTCGGGGCATGGTCGCCGGCAAATAGCGAATAGCTGCCGAGGGAGAGCTTCGGAGGGAGCTTCGGGGTAGCCAACCTGTTAATCACTTTAATCTACCAAGTGTTTTAGCCGTTCGGAGGAATATGCTCGAAGGAGCACTTCCGGAACTTCCCTCTTCGACCGAAGACACGGGCAAACGACAGATACACAGAGGGAAGACCCACCGATAGCGCTATTCTACCGTTCGTTAATTTCAATACGCCCGGAAAGCTCTCGCGTTTGGCGAACGAATCACAAAGAGCCATATGAATCGTAAAGACGAAGATTTATGACGTAATAAGAATTATATTGTAACACGAAGAAGCGCGATTGCTATTCAGCTGCTGGGGAAGAAATTAAACCCTAACAATGATATGTTAGGCCTACAAGACCTACACGCGTTTTCTTTCACTTACTCCTTAAGAACATTAATAAAATTTGGTAATAAAATTAATAATTCATAAAAAACCAAAAAATTGCAAAAAACACGATTTTTACCATTTTTTTGCGATGTAAGCTTGCGAGACCTATAATGTTATGTTATATAAACACTGACACGATCGTGTTACTCTTTTTATATTTTTTTTAGATATAGATACTACGTAAATGTAAGTACAATACAAGTGTAAATGCGATAATGTGTGCTACTTTGTTTTATCGTATACATATATCTAACAAGAAATCTAACCAAAGATATATAACAATTTTTCCACAAACCTTTCATATCTTTTCAGGCCTCTAAATTTAATTAAATACAAGATATAAAAAATCTTTGAAATGTTCTTGATTGGAGCATTGATACATTTTGTATGTACAAGCAAGGATTTCTTCATCAAATATTTACGCTAATTGATAACAAGAGATGTAAATTTTAAAATTTTTTATCGTTTTCGTCACATATCCAGCAATGTTTCGATTCGTTTTGCGCGTACTTCTACTTTACAAAAGCTTTTATAATTATGTGCAACCGATAAGACGTGAACTTTGCAGGAAAAAATCAGTATTACGTCGGTAAAGTTTCTAAATTTCTAAAGCATCCCCTTAAGAGAAACGCGACTTCTCACGAATTCTCGATGTTGAGCGTTGCCATCGAGATATACCCTCGTTATTTGCGCGGATGAAATACTTCCCCCACTTCACGGTATGCGATACCACGCATGTTCACGTCGCTACGGACGACTCGGATACGCGAGCAAATAAAAATAAATCGGCGGATCTGGCACGGAGAGCTGAAATCGGGCGTCTGTCGAAAGTGCAGGGGCTGCTCTCTCATATTTCGCGATACTCGCGCCGCGAACGAGAGGGGAAAGCTGGGCTTTTATCTCGCGTGAAACTAGGCGTGGGCGCTGACCGCCGCCGCTGCCGCCGGAGGAAGACAGAGCGGCGGCAGTCAATGGCAGCGTGGAAGCGGCCGTTCGGCGGTCCATTCACGACTAGCTCGCGCGACTCGGCACCGTCCAGCGAGGTCAGCGATGCCGCGGCTACGCTTACGCCACGCCACGACCTACCCCAAGAGTCGCCAAACCAGTCCGTGAGGAGAGGAGAGATCCGAACAGGTTACCTAATTTACACACACGCGAGAAGCCGCGGCTCTCCCTCTCGCGTACCACCGGGCGACGCTGTTATACCGGGTGTCCCTGCTCGACAAATGGCCGACGTGAGAATTATCGAACACGCGAGTTCGCGAGTATCGCGTGTTTTGCGTCGAGCTGAGGTTCCCTCGGAGTAAATTTCCCCGCCAACAAAATGGGGGAGCACGAGATATCTGTATTCGGGTGCCCTCCCCTTCTCCTCCCCCACACGAGATGAAGATTCCTATTGTTACGGGTCGAAACATTCGCGACGAATGGCGCGCGCCTTTCGTATTCGTATCGTCGAAGCTCGCACGAAAGCCCGCGACGTAAACTCTCGACGGATCGCACCGCGCGAAATTTCGCCGCGGACCGGCGCGTTCACCCGCGAGTCGAACGAAATTTCCAAGTCGGATCAACCGCGAAAATTCCACTGACGATAAATAAGCGACTTTGTGGCGCAACAACCTGCAGCTGCACGCCGAAATAGTTTCGCTCGTAAATCGGTATTACCGCGATCTCCGCGGCTCTCGCGGCCGGGATATTTACAGCGTAAAAATCTGCCGCGAATAATTGGCGAACTTCGGCGAAATTCGAGAGTAGAGACCCAGTTGTGTGTTATGTACGCGATAGGACAGAGAAGAGTAGAGCATAGAGAGGGGGGAGGGGGGNGCATAGAGGGGGGGGGGGGGGGGGGAGCCTGGCGGGAAGGGTTATTCATAGATCGGAACGTCGCAGTCGATCCCGGGTGATTTTCAAATGTACGAACACGCGCGCGAGAGGCGCGGCGATATAAACCAACGAAGCGGACCTTTAAACGCGTACGTATTCTAGTTATTTGGGAGAGAGAACGCGCGTTTCTGCGCGGTAGGAGAACGCGGACTACTTTTTTTTCCTCCTTTTTTTCCTCACACTCATGCATTCAGCGATCTTGCGGCATATTTTATTGCCGGAAGCATTTTTACGGCTTATATTAATTATATTAATTGTGTGATGTAGACTACGATGAAAAAGAAAGGGAGACTAAAATGATCCCGACGAATCGCGTGCCTCGAGTAAAAATCGCCTTGCAAAATTTTCGCGACATAGACGCTCTTTCTCCTTCCGCGGGATATCGTTGAGATCGTCAGTCTCGTCGTCAGGATGCGAGAAGATATCGATCGACACGTGTGTTACTCGCAATTCGTTCTCCCGAGATCGCGAAGAGTCCATCGAGCGCGAATGCGAATGTGTAGAAGTTAATAGTAACCTTTTATACAGAGAAAAATAAAAAGAACGTCCAGTTCACGCGCTTCCCCGTATGAATAGAACTATATGAGAGGAAATGTCGGTATGAAAAAATTTCTACGGAGAAAAGAAATGAAAGAAAAAAAATCTGGAAATAATCGCGACGGATCCACTCGAGATTTTATTCGCGAGCGGAGTACTCGTGTAGCGAAATTTTTACGAGCGGCCAAATGACGATTCTTCTTCTCCTTCTTCCGTGAGGAGATCGAGAGAGGCGAACGCGAGAATAACGGGCCGCACGGTATTAACTAACGAATAACTAACGCCACGGCGGCGGCATCGTACACGCTCGTATAATGGCACATCGGCGGCGGCGACGACGACAGTGTAATAATCGCGACGAAAGTGGCGTCGCAACGCGGCGATGATTACCGCAACGCCCGCGGCCGCAATAATAATTTCTAATAAGAATATAATCGCGCGCTCGCGCGCGTACACACGCTCTTAGCGCGAGCATCGGAATGGTAATTGGCGCGTAATTGCTCTGTCTCGAGGAAGCCGACTCGGCCATGTACGGGTCCAACGTAATGAGTATGATTGTCCGGGTCGTCGTGAGACGCGAAAAGTAATCTTGGCGCGGGCCTGTCGACCGTCGTCGCTACCGTCGTCGTGCGGGCGTTACGGTATTTTACGCTACTTTCTGCCGTGCGCGAAACTTCGGCGCACATCCAAGCATGTGAGATATTATGCACGCCGAGAGGAAGACAACGAATTAAAATGATTAACCCTCGAATAGTTGTTACGCCTGGCTGTGTTATCCAGCCGCAACCGGTTCTCGTTCGTTCGCGTCACGTACCCGGGGGGCTACGTGTAATTGTTGAGATAACATATTAACGAGATTTATTTCGAGTCGAAAAAAGAAATTCCTTACGGTCGCACTTTCTGGAGATATCGTATTACCTGAGATAACTCGCACGGGTAATTTCTCACATTTATCAATATGGTTTCGCGCGGATGTTAATCCTCAACAACAGGTACGCAAGCGCATATGTTAGTTTGCGGGATATCGTTGAAATCGCGAATCTCATCGTCAAGGTGATCGAGGAGATACCGATCAACACGGGTGTCACTCGCGTTTTGCCTTCCCGAGATCGCGAGGAGTCCGCAGTCGGACGCAAGCGCGAAGCACATGCAAGAGTTAATAATAATCTTTTATAAAAATAAAAGTAATAATCAAGTTCACGCGTTTCACCACATGAATAGAACCATGCAAAAGGAAATGTTGCTATAAAGAAACTTCTACAAAACAGGTATTCAGATACAAAGATCAAAGATATCAAATACTTAAACCAGGTGAGAATAATTTCGTACAAGTTTGTGTTATAATAACGTTATAATAATATTATAACAACAACTTTGCTTATGCTGATTCATAGGACGTACATGTGAAAATATCTAAGACATAATAATACATAATAGTACATCAATTATATGTTGATCATCTCTAACTAACTTCTTGAAAAGGCCGAAATCTTTCAAAAACATAATCCGCGAGTCCCGTCTCAGAGATGACGCGAAGCCGATAACGTCGGCGTCATTGCGCGGGATCGCATGTACGCGCCCGATCACGAACGACGGGGATTCCATATAATTCCGCGCGTTCCGCAACGTGGACACGAGCACGAGAACAATTCAGCCGGTCGCGCGGCTGACGGTGGCGATGACAACGGTCGCAGTGTACACAATGGGATGAACAATGTAAATTGCGGGACATTCAGCTAAAAAAATGTAATTTGGAATTTTGATATACCAGCCTGAATTTTTCGAGTGTTTTTGGAATATTTGGAATATTTTTAATTTTTTTGAATTTTTTGAATTTTAACATGTCATCGTGCAAAATGTTTAGTAAAATATTTATATGTAATTTTCCTGTAACGCAATTGGTTCAAAAAAAGACGTCAGACGTTTTTTTACCTTCATATATCATTTCTCTTCACTGGAAATTTAATTTAATAAAAGTAAAATCCTTAAATTTCGATACTTATCGAAAGTTTCAAAAGGAGGCCTGTGTGGCCCGTTTCGTATTCTAAATTTTACAAAATTATGCATTTCAGACGACATATATGTGAAATATCAAGTGCACCTAACAGTAAACAAATTTCGCGTTAAAAACGTTTCACTGAAATTTTATGTTACTTTAACATGAGTGGAATATGCTAAAAAGCTAGAAAGCAAATATGATGTTAAATTAACACATTCGCTTTGTCAACATGTGTCGTTCAGTAACATAAAAATGTTTTACTATATAGATGCCTTTCTACAAAATATATCTTTTTATCGAAGATGTTCCTTCGTATCTCACGAAATAAAATATATTTCGGGCGCTCGTTCAAACACTGCTACATAATAACAAAAACCATACATACATTCTTACTTGAGAAATACATGTTCACATTTAAGAAATAAATACTTTATCGTGTATTATTTGAATAAATATTTAACATCTCTCTATGATATGCGCTTCTCCCGCCCTCTCTCTCTCTCTCTCTCTCTCTCTTTCTCTGCGCACGCCAATGTCCGGGGCTCGCTATATCTGCGTTCAGCGGAGAAAATAGCTCAGTGAGCGCTTAATGATTATCGTTCCTGAATGGTACATTCTCTTCGATCTATCAAGAATCTAAAAGAATACTCCCGTCACAGACGATATAATCACTAAACGCCCACTGATCTTTCTCCGCTGGACGCAGCCTATGCTTTTCACTCCACTACGGCGGCGGCAGTCGAGACTGATTCCGTCCCGAATATAACACAGCGAATCGTAACACGTCGCCTGCGATAATTACGGCGATTCCCGGCCGAGAAATTGGTTTTAAGCGTGCCCGCTTGAGCGTAATCGCTCGTTCGCTCTCTCCTTGCTCGCATTCCTAAATCGCGCATTCGTAAAGCGGCAGCTCGCCGCGAATGCGGCGCGCGCGGCATTGAGCGATTACAGCTGCCCCCCGTCGTAATCCGCGGCGAGTCCGCGTCGTAATGTTGCGTTTGTTAGGCCGATGAGTCCGTCCTTTCTCCTTTTCTTTCTCCGTCTCTTCCTCTTTCTCATGTAATACGGGCTAGCTCTCGTAACGTACGCGCGCGCCGCGCGCACAATATTCGATCACGGCCATTTACTAATAATACGCCTGCGTTCTAATCCGACGCGTCTTTACCGTACACCGGATTTCCCGCGGGATATACAAGGTGCGCCGTGAAGAAGCGCGCGCGGCTGCGGCTGAGCGCGAATGCAATCCCCGATGAATGTCGAGGGAGGATCTCTCTTCTCGGAGAAAAGAATCCGGAAAAGCAACCGCGTCTGCGATCGTTTGATTATTCGGCGCTCCGCATCGGGGAAATCACCGGCGATACCTTCCGCGACATCCGTGGGGATGCAACTGATAGCAAAATTATTATCGTATGTACGTTACTCTCTCTCTCTCTCTCTCTTTATATTTTGATATTATAATTATGCATAGTATAGCAAGATAATTAGAAATATAATTAGGATTCGTGAAACTGAAATTGCTATATCGATGATACATTTACTTAACGAATTAATCTTTTTAAGATGTAATTGGAGAACGGAAATATCGGCTTTTCGAGTCGATTTCGAATAAACTTTCGTTTATCGGGTTCTTACTTTTAACGATAACGGCGGATCATGGAAGAGATATACGCGCTTTCGTTGTGAAAGAGAGGGAAAGAGAGCCATCTTCGAATCTCGCCGGAACGCGTTTCTGTTCCAACTGCCGCGTGCTTTACGATACACCCAGTACGTGAGAGGCTCGCTCGCGGGAATTACACCGAGCGCGTTTTAGAAGACTGTACTTGGCAGCAGAAGCGTCCGCAATTTACCCAGAATGTAATGGGCCGCTCTTTGGAATAAAGTGTAATGTTTTCGTGTAAAAGTCAGCCATACGCCAAATCATCAGCCATTTCCCGCAGTGCGTCTCTAAACATTAATAAACCACCAGTTACCGCGCGTGTGCACACGCACGTGGCCAACAGAGAGGAGTGATTCGACGCAGCCGGGAGTAAATATTACGCGCACAGTGGTGTTATTATGAATTATATCACAAATGCATGTACCACCATGTCGAATTTGTATACAACAATTCCGTATTTGACGAACAGTTCCGTGTTTGACAAACGGCGGCGGATGAACGTAGAAATTAACGATATCGAGGTAATTAAGAAAGAGATAACGGCCAATAAGAGACAAATCGTGGCTATTATAGCGACGTATGTAACTTATTATTGTGGAAAAATATAAATATTCATCGTGTATTACGCACGTACCGAAAAATTTTTTGGACAAACATATACCCGGCGAATCAACCTTCCACACATGAACCGACCCTTGCATTTTAGTAATGTAATTTATAAAAACCCCTGAAACATTCTCTAATAAATTAAATGATAAATTATCATATGATTCCGTTTCTCATGTTGCGAAAAATACTGTTTCAGGAGTGTCTTGTATTCCAAGCTTGGTTCAATTTTGTATTAACGATTCTTTCCGCGATGTGTGCATAACGTCATAATATATACCTCGTAATGTTTGTGTGACCTATCCTCACGTTCTTTTCGATTAGACTAAATATCCTAAAAGTATATTGGTGTTAAAAAATATATAAACAAATGTATACAGCGCAATGTAATGTCAGTAAATACTGTCAGTCAGGAGTGAAGGGTCGGCTCATGCGTGGAAAGCTGATTTGCCGCGCTATACGTTTATTTGAAAAATTCTTCGGTACGCGCAACGAACCGAAACACAATTAACATTTATATATTCCCACAATAATAATTTATATGGGGTACATCGCCATAACAACAATTTAGTTTTTATTGACTATTATTTTTTTCTGCCTTAGTCACTGATAAAACCGTTTATTAACATTTACAGATATCGAGGTATTTACATTTCGCATACTATTATATCGTCCTGTAACTTACATTGTCGCAAACGAGAAACAGAAACTTTCCGGCTCGCCTCGATTCTCGATCGACCCCTAATTCTTCCTAAAGGGATAGAACGAATAGAGGCGAAAGAGATAAAGAAGTAAGACTGGAGGAGAATCGGATAAACTAATAAGACTCATGCGCGTGCAGGTTCTCCGCCGGCTGGTTCGCGGGTATCGCGACACGGTAAACAATTTTACGAGCGGTATAGGTCATCAGCGAGCCTCGCCGGGGTATAACGCGGCACCATCTCGTAAATAATGAACAGCGTAAACCGTAATGAAATGATTTATCGCGTCCAGCGCCGACAATGGCTTCCTTTTGGACGGCAGCAGCCTCCACCGGCAGTGCGGCACGGCAGACCGGCCGTTTGTACGCTTCTCTCCCGATGCGCTTTCTCTCCCTCTTTCACCCTTCCTGCTACCTCGACCACCGCCGCCACCGCCTCCTCCTCCACCGTCGCAATAAATCTGTCCAGATGGTGCGGTATATAGCCGTCGGCGGGATGCAACACGGCGCGGTGTACGTAGGACGCGCTGCTGCGGCGCTTCGGGGCTGCGAAACTCGTCGGCCCCGGCGACGGCGTTGACCGATGGTCAAGGTGGCGTCCGGCGAGGGCACGTTAAGGCGAATTTACGCGGGTTCCGGGATTTACACGAGCGTGTATACGGAATTCTCAATAGACGGGGGACGATCAACGGGGATTTTCGTTCGACCACGTTGTGCCGCGAGGAAAGAGAGAGTGACGCGCGAGGGATCGATTCTTCCGTCTCGCATTTAATGCACCGCGCGAGAAATTGGTCGGAGGAAGTTTTCAGCGGCGTCGACAACGACGGCGTACTGGGTGCGCCAACGCGACCGTTCGCGTTCCTTCTCGACGCGCGGTCGTGCGACGAGTTAAAATTGTTGGTCTGTACAGTGTCAGATTTTCAGTGGCGATATTAGAAGGTCCCTATATAAGTTTATTATTTATTGAAAAAGTACTTTTCTATAACTTTATTTAGCCAAGTAATAAATGTTAATCCTAGCTCGCTATAATTCGGTTTAATGGACTGCTGTTTGAACGTTTTCTAGTTTTCACATGGCATACTATTTTTTTCATAAAATATCAGGTGTCTGCTATAATAAACAAATATTATTTTTTTTAGATCGCATTTCTAAAATCATTTGAGAATTATTTCCGAAAACACTCTTAAATTTAATATAAATTAAATAATAAATAAGTTTAGTTCAAACCCAAATCACTTTTTTGATCTAATATTATTATCTTATTCAGACTCTTCAATTCCTACATTACAAATTTAAAAATATTAATTGGAGTGAAAATGACAAGGCGACAAAGACGAACGGTCTCACAGACTGAATTAAAAACTCGAAAATACGAGTGACTAGCTAGAGTTAATTTTTAGCAAAATTAAGAAAAATATACACAATATTACATACACGGAGATATTATTTATTCCTTATTTTTCTTACTAATGTAAATTTACTTATACGTCAGTTGAGCTAGTGGAGAGTACATAAATATTTAAATATGTATATATATATATAAAACATGTATCACGAATATCACTATATATTGTAAATTTCCTATGGTTATATTTTCAAGGCGAAATAAAAAATTGAAAAAATTTGTTGTATCTCCATATTACCTCGATATTTGTCCTTAATATCACAGTAGTTTTTCATTAAAAACCCGAAATGTGGTCCCAGAAGAAATTAAAAATAGAAGCCAAAAATAAAATATTAAATTCAAAGAACACGTGTGAAAAGTATCTTTAGTTGCGAATATCTCAACTACCGAATGATTAATCGGTTTCTACACTTCACAAACACGGTAGGTAGTATTTCCTAAAGCTAAAGTTTCAAAGAATTCCTAAGAAAGTGATTTGACGGATCAACTACCTTAAATAACGCGTCCGGTGAATTTGATAACATCGCGTGCACGGTACGCACACGTCGCGGCGTGGCCTCAACGCGTGTATTTATTACCGCCGACGTAAATCGCAATTTGTTTTACGGCGCACGCATTCGCCGCGTCTCGTATTTTGACTCGCCGACGCGCCGCGCCGGTGTGCAGCATTTGCAAGAGACACGCGAGGGTCCACGCGCGCCCGCACGATTGTCACGACGATGCATTACTCACCATTGGGTACGCGATGAGCGCCCATACGTTTTCCCACGTTACCTCAGGCTCGCCCGTTACCCGCTGTCCGTTAAAACGCCGCCGCCGCGTGCGTACACGTTGTAATAATAAACACCGTGTATTGATTTAACGCGCGCGGCCCGCGCATTGCATGACGCGCGAGAGTGCGCTAATGAAAGCTTCACCACGGCGTTACATCGCGATCGCCGGCTGAATTAAGTCCGTCCGGACTTCACGATTGATACCTCCGCGAATTGAGGGGAGGCCGTTTCTTCGGCCGAGAGAGAGAGAGAGACGCTCTTTCGAGCTGCAGACGTGTACTTACATGTTGGTCTCGTCCTGTTGGGCCTTGTCAGTGGAATCCACGGTCTCTGCGGCGGATGGTTTGCCGTAACTGCAAAACATAAGCGAGCAAATAACGTTAGATGGCGCAAAAATTAATTTTCAGTCGCTCACGCCACTCTTACCGCTAAAAATCCGGATGTTATCATAATTATCGTCACGAGGAACCGAGTCACGCGTGCATTTTAAGTATCTCAGTTGAACACAGCGTATAATCATCGTATAATTAAAATAAAATACAAGTACGAGATATATACGTTGCAAAAAAGTGTTACCGTTCGAATAACCGTAAGTAACAGATATTACTGTACAGATATTCATTTGATCCAAATAAAAGATTTACTTTAATACCCGTTAGCGAATATCCACTAAAAGTAGAAATATAATTGACTACGATATATATATTTCCTTCGTATAAAACAATTATGTGTATGTGCTGTTGTTGAAACGATTGCGACAAATAATAAATTCATAATATTGAGAATAACAGAATTTATTTGTAGAAAATATTTATTGACCAGGAAAGTCTAAATTTAAAATCGCAAGGTTTCTTCAGTGGAAAAAAAGTGTTATATATTATTCTAGTAAATACTCTCTTAAATATATAGAACCATTTTACATTTACATTCAGTGATGCATTTACAAATTAAGATATTATTACGTTCAATTATGTATACTACATAATGTTAAAATATATTTAAAATATTACTTCATTTAAGAGGCAGGAAAACATGTAATTACCTGATTCTGGCACTTCTTTTTTCTATTCATAGGAATTTTTTCAGATTTTTCCAAATACAGCACAAATTTAGATTAGAATACACAAAGTTGTCCCAAAGTAGGTTATCGCACTTTGATACAAATTGAGAATTTCATTCTTATCTCAGATATATGGGATGAAGCTTCTTCCTAACGATGCTGATTGGCCATTTGCTTTGTGCCGCATGTGATTGTCATTGCCAGAGTCGAGGCAATTTGTCCGAATATCAGATTAGGAAGTTAATAAATTGGGTTATATTTTTAACATTATTACGCCTAATAACGCGCGCATAGCGTTTGCGTACTTGTTAAATATAAATACTTAAAGTACTTCGTTATTTTGTTCAATCGTAGTGTAAAAAATGGGAACCAGAAGACTCTTTAGAAAAATGTTGGAAATGACCAAGTAGGATCTGTTTACGTCTTCCACTTAGAATCGTATATCTAACAACCTGCGTAGATATTTCCCAATTAGAACCCACTATTATTCTGGGAGATCGTACTGGGTCCCAATTAGGTCCTAAGAAATTTTCTACGCGGTAATCTTTATAAACAGCTCGGTATAAATTATTCCGCATTGCCGCTCGCTGAGCGTGCGCGTCGGTCGATTTTTTCCAAAACTTCGCGAGCTTCTCCTGCGAAAGAGGGAGTCTCCTCAGACTCGCCAATTTGGCTTCACGCTGATACCGTGAAACTTCTCAGAATGATCTAATCAGCGATGGGCTTGCGACCGGAAGGGCATCGCTAGCGCGACGACGACAGCGGCGACGACCACGACGATATCATTGAAGCGAGGACAGCGAAGATCGCCGGGGGTCGGGGGGAGAGAGGTTATTATAATCGCGATGCGATGAAGCGAGGAAGGAAGTTGCGGGTCGCGCTCATTAGACCAGTTCATTACACCTGCGTCGCCTAATGGCGCTCACTTACGGAAGAAGAAGCCGCGCGGCCGGCTGATAATTAAACCGTTCAGCCGAACGTCACTTGCACGGGGCCCCATTAACGAGGTACAGGGCCAAGAAACGCGAGGAAAGAAGATGACGCCTGCATATGACAGCGAGATTATACCCGGTGTCCTCCTGGCCCACAGCGGTGCAGCCTCGTCTATCGACCCTTTCCCGGTACTCGTGAGACTAATGGAAGAGAGGTCCCAGCGGAAAATATTCCCGAGTTTATACCTCGAACGTGATGCGCGTCCAAGGGATGATTTCGTAGGACACCGTCCGCATTATTGACTTTCCGACAGTTCTCTGCAGTTTCTCCCTAAACGCTGAGAAGAAAGCCACCCGATCTTCTTTTTCCTCCTTTACCTCATCCCTTCCTTCTCTTCCTTTTCTTCTCCTTCGAGAGAGAAAAGTCAAAGAGCAAGATTATTTAATAGAGCAATGAGGAGCCTTTCGCGCGTATCAAACTGATATACCTTCGAGCATCGCGGCGCGTGTTCATCAGACGCGTAAAATCGAGCATTCACGGCAGCGATCTTCCGGGCGTGCGACGTTCGACGGCGATCAAGAGCAGAGGGAGAAAAAGAGGGAGAGAAGCGAAGAAATTCGACCGGGATGGTCGGGAAGTTTCGGAGCGGAACGAACCGTCGTCCCGGTGCCGACGGTTTTATCGCGTTCGCGGAGCGTTTCCCGCTTTTTGACGGCAAACCGCGCTTTCGCGCGACACTGCGGTTGCGCGCGGGACGACGACGGTCGCGGTTAAAGAAAGAAAGTCACGGTTAATTCTTTTTTCGCGCTCCTTCGCGGTTAACGTATCGCGATGCGCGCGATACGTAACGATGCGTAACGCGCGCTGTCGGTAGGTTTTCGCCGCCTTTCATCCTCCGCGGCGGGAGTAGTCGTCGATTCGCCGGCGTATTTTCGCAACGGCGAGATTCGTAACAGCTTCTCCGTCGTCTTCTGCGTATCCGCAGGGGAGGGACGCGTGTCAGAAGAGGCGGAGGTTTAATAATAAGGAAATAGGTCAACGCGCCAGACGTTTATGTTCGACGTTCTCGAGATGCCCCGGAATATCTTCCGAGTTTCAAGAATAATCCCGTCTTGTTTCAGGGCTACGGAGTTATTTACGACGGGGGCGGCGAAGTTTCGCAATCTATTCGGCGGTCGCGCCGCGAAATCTCCCGGAGGAGACGAGATCTCGCGCCGATATATTTCACCGGGAGGATCTGTTCGCGAATAACTTATCGCGTTTCGCTTCTTCTTTCTCGCTTCCTCTTTTTCTCCCCATCAGAACGGTATTATTGTTCGGGGCGGCGATACGAATCTCCTCGTAGCGTCGGTGACGCGCGAGTCATAAGGCACGCGTGCACGACTACATAGAGGAAAGGATTTCTTCGAATATAATCGGATTTCTTTAATTGAAACACACTTTTCTTTTGGAATGGAGCAAAGAAATGGAATGTTCAACTCGACGAACAGAATTGCTTGGTTTCTCAAATAATAAATATCTCTTTACGTCAAATAATACATTTCCGTTTCTGTTTTCATTCAAATATTACAATAGCTGTCGCGAGCAATAAATTATTTGGAAGTAGTAATACTATGTTAAAAAAATATTAAACAACTTCTTTTTGTTTCAATGGGACGATATTTGATATGTAATGAAATAAATGTGTTTTTTTTTTATTGAAAACCAAATATTATCTCCTCAAAATAATGTTTTCTATCAAAAACGTGGTTTAATCTAGTAAAACAACATTTTTATTCAAATAAAATAATGTTCGATATTAACCTTCTAACCACAAGTTTGGGGTCGGATGCATCCCTACAGTTCGTTTATTTTACAGCGTGTACGCGCTGTTTCTCTTCTTAAGGAATGTTTCATGTTATTATTTATTTCTTTTACCCATTTTCTACATGAAAAACGGACAAAACAGAGTATGGTGTTACGAATCCAACCCCACTTTCCTGGATGTATTTAAAATTTACCTTGTCGCTGAAAGATTAAATTATGTCGCTTATATTAAACAAAACTAAACCAAACAATACGTAATACTAAATCTAACGAAACCCCTTTTTCTGTCTGTACAGCAATTAACAAAAGAAGAGAATCATTACATTTTGTACACAATCGTACGTTGCAAATTAGTGATACCGTACAATGAAAACAAACATATCCGAGAGAACAGCGACGCGAGGAAATGGCGAGAAAAAAAAACAAGACCAGAGATAGCGGTGTAATGACGATAACACAAATACGAGGATGTACGATCGTAATATGCAAGGATATACAGAAGATACGAAATAATAATACACGCCGCGGCGTTGCGTATAATGTAATAACACGTTTTCCAAATGTGTAGAAGCGCGCGTGCGCGCGCGTACGATTCGCAGTCACTTTCCACTGATTATCATCATTAAGTCGCCGTATTATCTCGCGTGTGCGCGTGGATGATCAACTCGATCGCACCCGCCCGCTCTCGTCCACCCGCCTGCCATTCATCCATCCATCGAGATTAATCCGACGCTTTTCGAAGCTCGTAACATCGCGTTACAATCGTGCGTGCCAATCACGGTGCTGCCGGGCACGAAGGGATTAATCGGATGGGAATAACTCGCGATGGTGTGTTGAACGCGTGCAAAAACGAGAAATCGAACGATCCCTCTCTCTCTCTCTCTCTCTCGCTCGCTCGCTCGCTCGCCCGTCCGCATTCTCTCTCCGTCGGAGCTTTCCGCTGTCACGATCGAAGCCGGAGGGATTTTCGAAACGTGTTACGTGTCAACGAGATGTTTGCCTTTAACCCTCAATTGCTATGATGGATCAAATGCGATTCCGGCGCGGGTACCTTGATAAAATAGTGGAAAGCACGGAGGGAATTCGTTTTTAGCCTCAACGCGCGTGTGTATGTCAACCGGACAAGTTCGGCTGTAACCCTCAATTATCGCGACGGATCGAACGTGATCCGGCGCGCGACGTCCGTTAAAGTACTGAAAGAAACGAAGAGAGAGAGTTTGTTCCCAATTCACCGTTTCCTCGATACATTTTCGCGGTTTCGCACTTGGTTATCCCTCCTCCCCCTTCCGCGCTCATGAGGCTCTGGAAGCGGAAAATGAAATCAACGTCGCCTTTGAAGACCGACGTAAAATTTCCGCACTTAACACACGACGGCACGAGGTCGTGAACTCGAGTACACCGGAGATTCGGGAGGCGGAAATGTCCCGCATTTTCCGGAGGAAAATAGAGAGAGAAAGAGAGAGAGAGAGAGAAAACGTGTGCGGAGAAACTCCCTCGCTCGCGGTCACCTCGTTTCGGGCAAAGCTTCTCATTACCCGCGCAATACTCGGACGGCGATAAGGGCAGAGCTCGCGGAGGAATTCGAAGATCATCGTATCAGCGTATCGATCGAGTTGATAAAATATTTGCCCGGCGGGGGCCCAGAAAACAGAGGCGGGACGATGGCTCGACGAGGGTCGAGATCCTCCATGGCGAGTGTCTCGGACTATCTCGAGACACGAAGGGAAGGCCGGAGGGAGATACCGGGGCGTACGAGAAGGAAACAGAGAGAGAGTGAAGGGGGAGGGGGGAGGTCGTAGAATTGAAACTGAGAATTCTATTTCGTTCCCTCGGGAGCCGCAGGGTAGAAGATAGAGATAGCGCCCGCGGGAGCATCGGCGCAGGATAATACAGGCGACAAGAGAGAGAGAGAGCGGCATGCAAAGCGGCGTATTTCAGCGCGCCTGACGTCGCGGCGATTTATTCGACGTTGTATTTCTGCCTTCAATGAATTTAAATGCGCGGCTTAGCAGAAGGAGACGGGAGTAGGAGAATGAGGGGAAGGAGCGGGAGGAGGAAGGACGGGTCGCCTCGCTCGGCGACGGGCGACCGTTCCTCCTCCGTAAGCCTCTTACGGTGTAAATTACGAGATGAGCGCTTGTTCAATGAGATTGGCCCGTCAATTCGCGGATCGCGATCCATTCCGCGATTAATCGTCGAATGGTCGCTCGTGCGCGCGCCCCGAGCTGGAACGCGAGCGGGCGCGTAGGCGCACCAAGTGCGCCGCGCGCTCGCACGTCTTCGTCCAGAGAAAACGGTGTTCGTGAACTCGATGAGGTTCCTCGCGCTAAAGTAAGTTCGCAAGAGAGATCGCTCGAGTCACGAACTTCAACGTCGATGCGAGATATCGGAGACGAAGTGACAAACATCACTCGCACACCGATATGAACTTGGCAACTGACTTGAGTCGAAGTTCTGGAAGAAATCAATATTTGAACTGTTTCCGTTCACAAGTCAGACGTCTGGCTCACATCGATATCACCTACCGCGTCCGTTTAAAGCTTGATTACGTGTTCGTATATTAATTTCATGGCGAGTTCTCAGTGGTCGCTTCTAAACGTATAAGTACGATCTTTAGATTAGAAGAGAGAGAGAGAGAGAGAGAGATTAAAGTATAATTATATCGTCTTAGATATTAATCTCCTCGCGATCACGATCAATCGCATCGAATGCTTTCGTAGCGCGTAGAAATCTTATATCTAGGGTGAAAAAGGGGAACGAAAGAGAGAGAGAGAGAGAGAGAATCCAACGCGCGATTATAGTTATACGATTCGCGTTTATACGGCGGCACACCGTAGGTATGCGTGGAAACAATTACGCGAGAGAGCCGTCGTCCGCATTCCGCAGGGTCTTACAAACCCAATTAAGATCTCCCGTCGAGACGCGAGGCGATACGCGCGAGACGGCCCTCGTAATTTTCCCGGTACAACGTGTTCGAGCTTCTTCACTTCGTGTTCGCGTTATCGCGTCGAACGCATTTCTCTTACGAGGCCTCTTACGAAGCCTCCTCTCGTTCCTGGAACTTTCATACCGCCGTCATGGGAAACGACGACGAACCGCTCTCCGCTCGTTCGCCTTAATAATTAACGTCCTCGCCAATTGAGACGTCTCGGTTTCGCGAGTCGCAACGCGCCGATTTAAAGTCCAGACGGTAGAAGCGTCCGATTCACGAGGAGACGCAAAGAATTCAAAAAAAAAAAGAAAGAAAAGGAAAGAAAGGGAGAAAAAAGAACGTCGAATGGTAGGCGATGTACTTCGGGAGGATGAGATTCAGTTAGCGATCGATACGGACGAATCAATTTTTCATTCCGTGCTCTCGCCGTGGCTGGAGAAGCGCGAGTTTCCCCTCTATTTTCGTGATTTTAATTTCCTCACTCGCCGAATTTCCCGCCTTATATTTTATTCGTTCCTCTCTTAATAAATAACGTTATGAAGCAACGTGGACAAGAAGTAAGCCGAGATTAAAACTCGACTTTTCTAAAGCACCGCTTATTCTGCGACTTCCAAGCCGTAGCAGCAGTAGTAGCGAAAGAAGAAGAAAAGAAGAAGGAGACCGTTAGAGACATTACGGCTGGCGTTTTTAATTTATCCGCATTTTCATTTCATTTGGGAGGCATTTAATCTTCCCCCGCAGTCCGCTCTGCCCCGCGTGTGGCACATATGTATATTAAAATCTCCTTAATAACGCGTCGCGCGCGCGCGCTCGTCTGCTCGCCCACTCGCGCACGCTGACAATTTCGCAAAACAGTTGTGGCCTCGTGTCTCTTTAATCCAGAAATTGCTCCATCATGAGACGCTTTTTATCAAGTCCGCGTGTAATTCGAGCGAAAATAAAACACTAAAGGCAGGGGAAGGGGAGGACGACGACTAAATCTCCGGCGTCGTTCCCGTTTTCTTTGTTTCATCGGCATTATAATTTTCCCCGCATCCTCCCCCGCCCGCCAGTCCGTTCGTCCGTCTGTTCGTCTGGATGAAGTAATCGCTGCTGCTGAAATTTAAGTTTCTACGAAGGTCGTTCGTGATATTATTCCCTTTGATGTGGCCGAGTCGAAAATTTAATGTAATTACATCGCGGTTTATTACCGGGCCGCGAGAGGGACGATAATCTCCGCGCGCGGGGGGGGGAGGAGGCCTACTGTTTCATTCGCGCGACTTCGCCCCCTCCTATTTTTTTTCTTCTATTGGAAACCAGCACGAACGTTTTTTATCCGCCGAGATCTCTCGAGCGAAGTTCATTAGCTGGTAACGGAGAAATTGTTGCGACGACGGTGACCCGATGTCCTTCATTTTAAGGGATGTTTAATGTTAGCGGTATACGCGTTACAGTCTCTCTTCCCCTTCCCGCCCCCCCCCCCC